>NW_015554160.1:186279-213989 GCF_001515605.1 Sinocyclocheilus anshuiensis
ACGATTCCATCACCACACACACACACTCACACTTCCCCCACTCACACACTCCATTCGTGAAATATTACCTAAGCAGGTGATTCAGTATTTTCCAGTGACTAACTGGTACTCATATCTTACCAGGCATTTTCCAGTGCTGTGAGGAGGGAACCTGCAGAGCTGTCCTGAACATGGCAGGTGAGACTCATTTCACACACGTTTTACACTCCGACTGTGTCATTTTCCATCAATACAGCAAAATTTGCGCTTTGAGTGACGTTTTGTGTCTGTATTCGCAAGTCCAGTCAGCTGCCTCCAGTCAGGCTGTTTCAAGGCCTGAAGAGAACATTATTGTTAGCCATATTGGACAGCGTGAAGTTCATTCTCATTTTGCGTCACTGTTCCTGAAAAAAAAAGAAAAAAAGAAAAGCACCGTATTGCTGCTGGAATCTTTTTTCATGTCTTTTTCTGGGTTCATTAAAATGAGCTCGGCTTTGTGTCTCACTGCAGCAGCTGAGCGCTGACTGTGTAACTTCTGTTTTCTGCTTCTTTATAATGTCCTTATCCTTGGCCGCTTTCTCAGTCGGAGAAAAATCAAAGATAAAGATGAACTCCAAATCTGTGGACTTGACTGCATATTAGACAGTGGTATGAAGTGTTTAAATATGTATATGTGCGTGTTTCTACTTTTTTGGTCATTCTGAAAGTGCCACATAAAGCTGACTCATGCACTATATTCTGAAGTCATACAATAACTTTGTGAAGAGAACAGGCTGAAATGTTTCATTATTTAGTAAAAAAAAAATTCTTGTCATAAATCAAGCTTGACATCCGTGGTCACCATTCACTTTCATTGTATCGAAAAAGAGCTTGGGAATTCATAATTTTTCTTTTTGTGTTCCACTGAAGAAAGTAAGTCATACAGAATTCAAAAGACACAACGATGAGTTAATGATAACACTGTGAGCTCCATTTGACACACAGCCACTTCCTGTCATGAATATCAATGTGCATATATGAGCGGCGTATGTTGTTTTTACATTTTTGTGACTGCAGAACGAATATGAGAGTGTGTAGTAACTAGAAAGGAACGCAATACACTTGACTCATTTTAATGAATGTCTTTCACGAAAATCTTTCCATTAACTAAATCAGCATAACCTCTCAGTCATGTCTGTTTTGGGCCCTGAAACAACAGCACCGCCCCTGGAAATAACCTAGCAGGTTCTCTGGTGTCCCAATATTAATGTGAATTACTTTGGTTTCTGTGCAACCAAGTGTTACATAAAGCCTCTTTTATTCAACTCCAACGTGGAGCAATATTTTGTATTCCTCTTTTTTTTTTTTTTTACTGTAAAACACACTTCCTCCTCATGCCCAGTCCCATATTGTCACAGTAAGCTAATTTCAACATTTTCTGTAATTCTTGCTCTAGCTTCTTTACTGAAGCTGAAAGCAGTCAAGAGAGGACACGATTAGCACTTTAAAGTGGAGGGAAGCCCTGTGTGGATAAATTAAAGCAGTGCTGCCTGAGATGAGAATACAGACACTTTCAGTAAGTCAAGAAACAGCCTCATTCACATCAACTCTGCTAAACAGCTTAGTGGGTTTTGTAAGACCAAACATTCCAGTGAGATGTTGACAAAAGCTTGATGTTGTACAGTTGCTTGCCAAAAGCAGAAAAGTTCAAAATTAGAGATGTTGGTTCCATATCAGTTATTGGCCAATATTAGAGATTTATCCTTTGTTGATATTGGATATTTAATTGCACATGCTCGTTTTCACTATTTTTACATTTAGATTAGCTTTCACCTGATGATCCCTTGGATTTAATCTTAAAAACACTAATAAATCAATAACGCTTCTAAACATAATCTTTAGCAAATTGTATTTTTATTTTATTATTTCATTTTATTGTTTTGACAAAATAATATAGAATTCTAATATCTGCCATTTATTAGTAATTGAGCATAGCATGAAAATAGTTATCTGTTAATCGATATCAACCAGAATTGTAATATCGATACATCTCTGCTGAGTACATTATATTTAAAAAATCCTGTAGTTTTTACAGGAAAACACTGGCAGATGTGGTTTTATTTTGTAAAAATACAGTAAAAATGTAAATAATTACAGAACAACCTGTAAATATTATAGTTTAAAACTGTAATTTATAATTGCTGTCTCACCAATTCAAATGTATTTTACGAGGTGGCTAATTCATACAAATTCATACAGCCACACTGCGTTTTTGTATAATTTCTGTGAGGGGTAAGTTTAGGGGCATTAGGTTAGGGTTGGTCCTTCGTACGAGTTCTTACGAATTTGCCACCTTGTAAAATACGTATGTACAAATTTTCACAAATCGTACGAATTCGTACAAGTGAGGCAGAAACACATATGAATTAGCCACTTAGTAAAATATGTAAGAATTGCCATGAGATCAGGTTGTTTAAACTGGTAAATCCTGCAGCCCTTTTCTGCTGAATTAAGGCCACAGTGCTAATTTTTGTACCTTTAACATATATTAAAAACCACCACAATAACAGGTGGTGAATATTTAACAGTATTTTACTGTGTTTAACAGTTTTACAGTTAAAATTACAATAATTTTTTACAGTATATTGATGGAATGTTGAACAATTTTGTGAAACAGTCTTCATGAAGAGTGCCATTTTCCAGGCTTTTGAGCAGATATCTTTTGCCCCATCTCCTGATGAGAAAGGTGTTGTTTTGATGCTCGGTTGCTCTGTTGTGCGGTCCGGTCAGCATGGTGCTGTTTCTTCTGAAATCACAGCTGCAGGCACAAGCTGTGACCCCCTCACTCTCAATCACAGGGAGGCAAAATGTCCATGAGGAAACTTTGATATGTTAGCCCTTCAAAAGACAGATAATGTCAACAAAGAAAGAGATACTCGCTGAAAAAATGGCATTGTGTAACGGTAACTGTAGTTTCTGTTTTTCTCGCAAGATCCTAACTAGGCAAAAGGTAACTGAAGAAACCTTTTTCTAGGGAAAAGGTTAGCTGTTAGCTGTTCACTGGTTTGAGAATTGATTGGCATGAACTGTGACAGTGGAGAGCTGGCGATGAGCTGTGATCATTGTTGTTTCTGCTTCCTTAACTTCTCATTCTGCATATTTTCCAGCTGAGAGTGTGCGTGTGTATGCATGAGAATATGTGCCTGTGTGATTTGTAATATCAGAAGAGCTGCTAGGCTAATTTTCCATTCCTTTGATCTGATTGGAAGCCACTAAAAACTGTTGAGGACCATCTGGAAAGTACCTGTATTTGTGAGAGAATAACAAGAGCTTAAATGTCCATGTGGCGTGCTTTGAACATCAGTTTCTCTACGCACACATTTTTGAGATTTTTGAGTGTTTTGTAATTCGTTGCTGAATTCTTAAGTTGAGGGATGCTGTTGATCAAGACTAGGAAGTGAAGGGGTTGTTTTGGAGAGCACAGTAGTGGCATTCCTTGTGGGCTTGAACCAGCAACCTTTCAAAAAACAGCATACATTCTAGCCCTGAGTTTGGAGTGTAGTTCTACAGAGATAATGTTGGGGTTAGTGCTGGGATAGGCTTCTGGTGATGTGTGAACAGTGGTGGTGATTCTTGAGTAGTTTTAAGAGTGGTTTTGGTTTAGTCTGGTAATCAGTGTGTGACTTATTCAAAACCTTTCAGGGGTTAATTAAATTGCAATTGTTAATTGTAATTTTCTAGGTGCAGTAAAGTGCCACTAGTGCAGTTACTGTAGCTAACGTCAACTCACTGACACATTTTAAATTCTAGCCCAAGGGAGCTGTCAAATTCAGTGAAATTTACACAGACAAAAATGACTATTGTAGATTGTCTACAGTGTAACAATGTATGAAGCACAGGTCACACAAAGTAATTTTCAACCCAATCAGTTTTCTGTTGGTCAACATGGCAAATCTACATGACCAACTTAAACCCATTGTGAAATCTGGGTGTGTGAAGTCCTGTTGAAATGATTGGATTTTGAACATTCAAAGAAAAACATCTTTGTCATGTTGGTTTTACTATTTTGCAAGTCTGAGCCTGAGTAAAATAATTTCCCTTTTTTATTAACAAAGCCTTACAAGATAACAAAATGTAAAATAAAAAAGAATGGCAGATATTTAGGCCAAAGTGGGTGAAGATAAAAAAAATCTTTGTCATTATTTTAGCTTTGTTATTAAAAAAATTAGAACAAAGATACACATTACAAATACACATAATATAAAACAAACAGTGCTTTATTTTTCAGGTACAGTAGGTATATTTAGCAGCTGCATTCAAGAAATTGAATAAACAAATATATACTAAACACTATATACACTTCACTGTATAAATTATACAATGATTCTTACTAAAGCAACTGTATTCATTTCATTTCATTTATTTAACCAGGAAGAGACTGTGACGACCCTGAGTGTTCTCCTTACCTGTTGGTGGCAGATTGTGGGAGTTTTGTGTTACTCCCCCATGTTAATTAATCAATTAATGATAAGTAGGGGTGTAGACTATATAGGGACTTCAGATTGTTCATTGAGGTTAGCACTCCTGGAGGGATAGTTCTCCCAGGAGCAGCTCTTGACCAGAATGTGACATCGCTCTGATTTATATGATCTTTTTATACGTTTTTTGTATCATGTAGCTTTAGGATTTTGTTACTGTTATTTTGTTGTTATTTCTTTTGTTTCTCTATTTTTCCCTAGACTTATGTTTTCTGTTTTGGGCTTATTGTTATATTTGTTAAAGAAAATAAATCAATTTGTATTGATTGAACGGTGGTGTGTGATCCCTCTTTTATGTTGTGGCTTGTATTAAAGCTCTTCAGTCAAGAGCAGTGAGTGATTTTACTTTGTGTTTTGTTGTTTTATTAACATTAAAGAGATAGTTTAATGTACTCTCAAGTTGTTTTGAATGAGTTTCTTCTGTTGAACATAAAAGTTATTTTGAAGAATGTGGGTAACCAAACAGTTGCTAGTCCCTAGTTTTCCTACTATCAAAGTCCCTGTGGGGACCAGCAACTGTTTGGCTACCCACATTCTTCAAAGTATCTTCTTTTGTTTTCAGCACAAGAAAGAAATTAATACAGGTTTGGGACAACATGAGGGTGAGTAAATAATGGCAGAATTTTAATTTTTGAGTGAATTATCCCTTTAATGACAAGCGGCAGCATGTTTAGCACCATTAGTCTGCTGTCACTTTAAGACCTGCACGCATCTAATATACAGGCACATCCGTTTTTCTCTCAACTGTTTACTTTAACTTTATACATAAGCAACTGTTTATATGTGTTTTTAACAGTATTAGCACAATCAGACATGAATTATGACTTAGTCCAGTAATCAGGCGCTGTTTGACAGGCTTCTTAGTCTGAACACGCTTCAGATGTACGCGCTCAGAAAAAGCGCATGTCAGAACAGCGCGCGAATGAGATGTTTAACCGGCAAGGCTTTAAAGCACATGCAAATAATGTAGCCTACTTTTGTGATTGCGAAGTGCAGTTTCCTGTTAGTGTAACTCGACCGCTTAGTTACTATTTGATGTGATCTGTCGCATTGTACTGAATATTGAGACGGAGGTGCCAGAATTGCAACTGATAGAATGTGCACTGCAGATATTTCTTCAGAAGCAGATTGTGGAGACATTTTAATCATCCACAATCAAAAATTGTGATATCGCACACCCCTAGAACAACAGTAAATGTAACAGTACCTTAAAGGGGCTTTTTTATATGTATTGGTGATGTGTAGTGCAAAAATCCTTTTCTAAATGAGTATTTTTGTTTAATTTTCCAGTAAAAATATCCAGTAAAAACATGAATTTACTTGAGAAGCAACAATGCTTAAACATTAAGAGTTGTTTTCATAGACTATATCTTGAATATTAGTGTATAAACAAGCACTGTCAAAAGGCCTAATTGAAGTCAAAGAAGATAATTTTTAGATATTGATACAAATGCACAGGGTTTGAGCAGCCTACTGTTGCTATAGTAACCTCCTCAGATGAACACTTTAGAGGGTTTACCCAAATGTTATTTGAAAACACTGTTAAAACACGTACTTGTATGCAAAACGAATATGACAAGACCCCCACATTTTGAGGGGATTTAAGACTTAATTACACTCTAAAAAATGCTGGGTTGTTTCAACCCAACTTTGGGTCAAATATGGACTAACCCAACTGTTGGGTTAAATTTTTACATGAAATTTTTAACCCAAAAGTTGGGTTAGTCCATATTTTGACCCAAAGTTGGGTTGAAACAACCTAGCATTTTTTAGAGTGTAGGGGGGTCAGACCCCAACATAATTCACATCTTGTTGGGGAAAATGTTAGAATAGTATTAGAACTATGCTTTTTTTTTCTCTCAAACACAACTCACATTTCATACAAAAGCCTCTTGCACCTGTAGAATCTAAGATTTTACAATAAGAGTTTATTTGATTGACAGGTAAAGAGAGTCTACCCATGCTTATGCTCATAATCGCTATGCTAATGACAGGGTGTTATTCACAAGGAGGTGAAAGCGTAGGCTAGAGTCTCTCTGAAAGAGGCCGACACAGGTTAAGAACAAAAACTTGATGCCATTATAACACTCCTGTTAACAGTTCTATTCAATGTGTGTCTGCCTTAATTTGTATAACCACAGAATGTAGACAGTATGTTAAATCACAGTCTTTGATTTCTGTTGAATATTAGCATTAGGCCCTCAGTATGTGTCCAGTCAATTAGAGGTTACCTGACTGAACCATGCTGGACTAAGCTTTACTTTAGATCATTGTACGTTACAGAAAATCGCAAAATAGTCTGTTCTCCATATCTTGACGAATGACCCGTGAACTCTACTCACTCTTCATATGATGAGTGATCAAACAAAGGCAAATGTTTCCAAGAAATGTGCTGGATTTCTGGTGAGCACTGCACGTCATTCAAACGACTTCCCGTGTCATGCTAAACGAGAGGGTTTCTGATAATTATGGTAATTACCTTTTAAGTAGCCGAGCCCGAGACCATTAAACGTTCCTACATAAATATGAAACGGCAGTGCAACGTGTCCTGCGGAGCTGACAGCTCCTGTGGTCCTGCATGCCCACTCAAACCTTTCTGCTCAACAACCCCCTGCCCTTTATTCACACATACACACAGTGTTGGGAAGGTTACTTTGGAAATGTAATAGGTTACAGATTACAAGTTACCCCCTTTGTCTGTTAACTGTTTTATTTATTTTCTTTTTCTACTGATGACCCCACACTTTCAGAACCGCTGCTTTAGTACATTCGGCTGGCAACTATATAATAATAATATTAAAATAGCGGGCCAAATCGGCTGCCAGGCCACCGGGAATTGTCCCGGTTCTCCAGATGGCCAGTTCGCGCCTGATTTCCACAGACACGCAGAACGTGCAGAATTCATATATTGTCTTTTTGCGGCTTAATATTCACAGTCACTAGTCCATATCGCGTTTTGATTCAAGTGTAATGACCTACTTTTGTAGTCAGTGCAATTTGGGAAAGAAATCAATTAAATCTGTATGTGGATGTGTGTAAATATTCAAATGTAATCCCCTTTGTAATCGTTAACATTTTCATAAGTAACTGTAATTTAATTACACATTTTTTCTTAGTAACTGTAACTGATTAGTTACATTTATTTTGTAATTAAATTACGTAACGCCGTTACATGTAACTAGTTATTCCCCAACACTGCATACACATGCAGACAGTTGCACAGAAATCCGTCCCTTCGTCCCATCTTCCTCTCTCTTCTATTCATCTCTGGTCCCTTCTGCACATGACAGACCGCAGCTGGCTTTGAGTTCTGTCCCCATTATTCCGTCTTTTCTTTCTTTTTGTTTCGCATGCACATGCTGGCACACACACAGCAATTATCAAAGGCAATGAGACTGTTAGGTTGATGGATTGTCTATTATAAAGTTGCTGGAATAGAAAGACCTGAGTATGCGAGTATTTGCATGAGTGTATATGGGTTTCATCTTTCTGGTCGTTGCTAGGGAATGTTAATGGAGTTGTAAACAAATGATTTATTTTTCCATTTAATCCTGTCAATAGCAAAGCAAATCACATCAGAATCACATTTACTTTTATCTCATTCATGTATTAAATGAAAATGTGAACACAATACAATTTAAAAAATAATAATAAATATATTATATACACTGTGTGTATATATATATCATATGTTTGTTATTTTTAATAGGATTCGGTATTGTTACTTTTGCATAATCTGAGGCATTATATGAGGCTCTCACTACTCTACTAGTCTTTCATTCTTGCATTATGATTTGCAAGTAGATGGTTCCACAAAGAACCATTCAGTCAAATGTTCTTTAAAGAACCATCTCTTTCTTACCTTTTTATAATCCGAAGAACCTTCTTTCGCCACAAAGAACCTTTTGTGAAACAGAAAGGTTCTTCAGATGTTAAAGGTTCTTTATGGAACCATTTAGACAAAAAGGTTCTTCTATGGCATCGTGAAGCACCTTTATTTTTAAGAGTGCAATATAATATTGAAAGAAATGTGATGGGAGTAAGATAAACTGCCACTTACACTAACATTATGCTCAACCAAGGCTACATTTAACTAAAAATACAGTAAAAATAGTAATACTGTAAAAAATCATTACAACTAAAACATGTTTTCTATTTTATTTTTTATTTTTTTTATATAATTTATTCCTGAATTTTCAGTAGTCATTACTCCAGTCTTCAGTGTCACATGATCCATCAGAAATCATTCCAATATGCTGACTTTGTGCTTAAGTAACATTTCTTATTATTATCTATGTTGAAAATACTTAACACTGCTGCTTAATATTTTTTGTGGGAACCTTGATCCATTTTTTTCAGGATTCTTTGATGAATCGAAAGTTCAAAAAAACAACGTTTACTTTTATACCATGATTGACAGGTCTAGATGAAAAGGCTTCAACTGATTTTTATATAAAACTCTATTTTATTCTTTGAACAAGTGTTGGTCCCACCAACATGGTTTGTATGGTCCTCGCAATATAGACATGCTTTGTTGATTACAGTGAAATTTATATAGGCCTAGTTTTGTTGAGTCATATGGACTGTGTAGGTGTATGTGAATACATTATGGAGAAGAGAAAAGTGTATAGTTCTATCAGTAAATAAATTAAATATAAGTTAGGTGCATTTACTTATTAGAAAATATTTGCAAAATGTGATCTGATTATGTTTAATGCTCTACCATCAACATAGCTTAGCTGATGGCTAAGGTCAAAAAAAGCAAAGGTATGAAATGCACGGACACACTATTTTTCTCCCACATTCATTGAGTCTGTTTCCTGAGCAGGTTCTTAGTATTTCTGTCACACAGAGAGGACAGGGAGGTCATCAGTGGTGGCAGGAGGTCATGCTGACTCACTCCTGAGGGTCAGTGTTTGGCTGGTTAGCATGGCCCAATTAGCCAGAACTATACCATCCAAGCCCAAAAAAAAAAATATTTCTAGCCATGTATTCTGACTTTTTTGTACAAGCAACATATAAGGTTTTGTTATTTGCCAATTTTATTTTCAAATGTGCCCTTAAAAGCATGAAATTATTTTTTTCTGCCTTAATTTTTGCTGCATTTGACCACAAAGCTCAAGATAGTTGCGAGTCATGAGTTTGGTTATGTGTGTATTCTTGTGGTGCCATCAGCTAATCAACAGTCATTTCCTCACTTTGGTTGAACCACTTTAGACATCTGACAAAAAACTAGTCTGAGTGTTTTGTTTGGTGTTTTCAATCATATTCGCATAGGTTAAAAGGTTGAGGGTACATGAAAAGAGCAAATAATCATATGCAAGATCTTGAGTAAAAATAAATAAGTCTGTCCATATACACATGTTGCATGTCTTGCAAAGTGGAGAAAGTTGACTCACATCCAGAAGTTTTCTTGTGTTTAATAAGACATCTCACTGACTCTCAATGTGAGAGATACTGTGAGGTTAGCTTCTGTATGAGCTTAGCATCTATCTGTTAGTCTGTATGATTGTGTTTTTAAACAATATGTTTGCAGAAGGCTGATTATTATCTACAATTGAATTAAGCAATACACATGGAGACGTAAATCAAGCATTATGGTGACTGTTTGCAACTACATTATTGAAAATAAAGGTGCTTCACGATGCTACAGAAGAACCTTTTTGTCTAAATGGTTCCATAAAGAACCTTTAACATCTGAAGAACCTTTCTGTTTCACAAAAGGTTATTTGTGGCGAAAGAAGGTTCTTCAAATTATGAAAAGGTAAGAAAGAGATGATTCTTTAAAGAACCTTTGACTGAATTGTTCTTTGTGGAACCAAAAATGGTGGTTCTATAGCATCGCTGTGAAGAACCTTTCAAGCACCTTTATTTTTAAGAGTGTAGTAGATATCAATGTGTAAAGATATCTGAGATTTGGTCTGCAAATTGCATATTTATCACATATTAACTTCAACTGTAATGACCAAGCACATACTTTTGAGTAGGTAAAAAGTATGCCAGCACTGGGACATACTAAAAAGTCATAACAATTCATCCTTTCATCCACATACATCTTTATTATAGACTATTTAACTAGAATTTACAGGTTGCTCCCATTTTTTGTTCAATGATTTTTGGACACACTAATTGTTATCTCACAAACTATTTGGAATGGATTGTGCATAGTAAATGTAATTTTCTTTGTCATTTTCAAGTACAAAATAGCATCTTGAAAAACAAAATAAATTTACTTGAGGAGCAAAACTGTATTAGATTTGTTTTTGGAGAATATATCTTGAATTATCTGTATTTTTCCCAACACATTGTTTCAAACTAGAAAAAACTAATTGTCATTGGGGTAAGAAAAAGAAACTTAATTGAAAACAAGTCTTGATATCTTAAGAATGTTTATCTATTTTTACTGGAAAACAAGCTAAAAATAAAATTAATAATCATTTTTGCAGTGTTGGGTTTAGTGCAGGGTTATTAATAGCTGTATGTCATATTTGTAGCTGCAAGTGTTTTTACAGATTTGGCCACAGTAATGGTCAAATTTCCAGTGATAGGAGCAGACCCTTTGGGAACAGATGCGGGTGTGTACTGGGAAATACTATGCTGTAAACACAGACATGCAAATATGTACAATGTGTGCCTATAGATTCTGTTGGGCCTGTACTGGATTTGAAATATTATGTTTTCAGTTTAATATTTTAGACTGTATCCTTTTTTGCAGGTTATTTGATGGTAGTAGTGACTCAGTATGTGACAAAAGACATCAGCAGTGATTAATTGCTACTGTTAGTCTTAATGGAACATATTGGCAGAAAGCCTCAAAGTCACGGCAGGGGTTCAAGTACAGATGTTAGGCACACACACACACACAATGACCCTGTAATTGGAATAATACTAAATCCCATGACTCCACAGCTGATCTGAGCTCAAATTGCTTGCAGCTGAGTACACTCCTGCTGGATCGGTTTGGTTTGTGTTGCTGGCTTGTCTTTGGGTGTGCTTGAACAAACTCAATTCCTACTCAAATACTGGCAACTCTCACAGCTAACTTAAAAAATCTGTCACATTTTAATGGAATGGCAGTAATGAAAATGTTATAAACTGTTTGGATGCAAACTGCATGGCATATAATCAAGTTGTTTCTGGGACGTGGCCATAGATGTTTGTTTCCATTATCTAACTGGCTCTTAAACATATAAACAGTCATACATATGTATGACAACAGACATAGTTTGTGCACACCAATATACAAAACCAATGTCTGGAAAAATTTGCAGAAATTGTACATTTTTTTTTTTTTTAAGAAATTAATATATTTATTCAGCAAGGTTGTATTTAATTGATCAAAAGTGAGTTTAAAGATTTTGAAATGGCAACAGAAAATACATTTTAAAATAAATGCGGTTCTTTAAAACTTTTTATTAATCAAAAAATCCTGAAAAAGTACCATGGTTTCCACAGAAATATTAAGCAGCTCAACTATTTTTTTTATGTTGATAATAATTAGAATTTTTTATTTGTTGAGCACCAAATCAGCATATAAGAATTATTGCTGAGGGATATTGTGATGCTAAAGATGATTTTAAATTATAATAATATTCCACTAATATTTACTTTAATAACTTTTTTTGATCAAATAAATGTAGATTTGGTAGTCATAAGTGACGTCTTTAAAAAAAATAAAAATAAAAAAATAATAATGAAATATCTGACCCCAAACATTTGAACAGCTGTGTACACGTTGCCACTGGGGCAGTTCCCACAAAGATACCTCCACTGTACCCCTAAACATTAGTCGTAAAGGTATTTGTGCCATATCTACCCCTGAAGAATATAGCCTAGTATTAGTACACCTTAATGTACAAAAGGTTATAGCAGGTGAACCTATGAGAGTCAAAGTCAGGTGACAAGCTCTTATAAATATACCAGTTAATTATACCAGTAAATACCAGTATATAATTTGTGATGTTTCAAAGCAATATAATTCATTTGCTGATTATTTACACATATCTACTGACACACACACTGACACACGGGCGTGTCCAGAATGAGCAGAATGACTCCAGTGTGGTGACTGCTGTCATGACCTGTGGCGTTCTGTGCTGCCGACACGGTTTGGTCTCAAAAAGAGCAGCGCACAACACCCCTGAAGGCAAAGCCAGACCCACTGAACCTCAAACATGCACACTAATGGCTACACTTGTGATTGTAGCAATAGTTGACCCAAAAATGAACATTCTGGCATCATTTACTCACCCTCAAGTTTTTCAAAACCTGTATGATTGTTATTTTACTTCAGAACACAGGAGGAGTTATTTAGCTCAATGTCTAGGCTGTTCTTTTTCACACAGTACCTTATTGTGAAGAACGGACTGAAATTTTATGTGCATGTTTATGTTTTTATCAAAGTTTTAAGGCCTGTTCACACAAATACAAATATTTGGTGCATAAATTTGGAGCAATAACAGACACATTTTTTTAATTGCACCACAAAGAAATCAGGCCAATTATTGGGAACTGCATTTTTGGTCACATGCCCTGAGCTGCTGCTACAGAAAAACTACGACTTGGTGGTGCTCACAAACGGAATATATTGAAACAATGAATAGCAGAGAAAGAATCCAAAACTCTTATCAAGAGGGTATCATAAACGGAAAGTTGGGCAGCACTTTGTTTACCAGGGTAAACAGGATATTTCTGATTTTCTGTCAGCGCCACCTACTGTTTGAGAGTGAATTTGCATTTTCATTCAGTCCCTTTATATGCATTGGTCTGATGAGACAAATCACGGAACAGATTTTCGCAGATATTTGTGTTGGTGAGAACAGGCCTTTATTCTGCCGTTGTGGCCAGGTCCGGTAAGAGATTACCTGTTAAATTAAAACATTTCCAATGCTTATTTTTTTATCGTTTTGGTGAAAGAGAAACCTCAACATTTTGTCACAAATTCAAGTCAATGATTACAATTTTCATTTTTAGTTTTTAACAATCCTGTTTAAACCATAACTTGAGGTTTTACTTATTTCACTGACACAAATACAATGTAATATAATGTGTAGTATAATATATGTTCTTGGTTTGGTAATGCTTCAGTGTGTCAGTAGCATATTTACATAAGTGTAAATATCAAACACTGCTCAGACATAGAGATGTATATAGGTTTTTTTCATCCATAAAGAAGAGAAAACGCACATGTACACACACACAGAACATATTCACTGTCAGCATGTCACCAACAGCGCAGAAGACAAACAGGTTTTGTGTCATATTAGGTCTGAGTGAGATGAAACTGCTGAGTGGAAAAGGTGGGAGAGTGAAGAGGACAGCTGAGAGTTATGAGACTTGGCTGACAGGAAGAGCCTGGTTAAGTTATCAAATGTTATCAGAGAGACAGGAAATATTTCTGTCATGTTAAGAGATGAGAACACCCCCTCCCTGTTTAATTGCAGTCTATTGCAGATTAGGGTACTGTTATCAAAGAATATGGGCTTCATCATATGACAATAGTGTATGAAAGAGAGAAACAGCTCTGCACTCTGACAGAATTTTTGCATTTTTCAGTTTGTCAACAAAATGTTACTCAGTAATTGTAATTATATTCAGCGGTTGGCCTTTTCACCCTTTGTTCAGTATGAGTAAGCTTTCATTTTTGCAAAGTTCCCTGTGGGCCTAAAACAGAATTATACAATTACAGAATTAGCAGATTATATAATGTTAGATTCTTATGTAGCTTATAATATGACAAAACAAATAGAATTTGTTTTGTGCAAATTTTAATTATTGACAAGTGTCATTTAACAAAACTGAATATTATGTGGCATTTAACAGTTCAGAATTAGATTTTTTTGAACGAATATTAAACATTTGAAATTTAAAGGGGTCATATGATGCTGCTAAAAAGAACATTATTTTGTGTATTTGGTGTAATGAAATGTGTTTATGCGGTTTAAAGTTAAAAAACATTATTTTCCACATACTGTACATTATTGTTTCTCCTCTATGCCCCGCCTTTTTGAAACGCGTCGATTTTTACAAAGCTCATCGGTCTGAAAAAGCGAGGTGTGTTGTGATTGGCAAGCTATCCAATGCGTTGTGATTGGCCGAATACCTCAAGCGTGAGACGGAAATGTTACGCCCCTCACATACTGTCATATGACCCCTTTAACACAACTGAATATTTTTATGGCAGAGTTTTATAGACATGCATTTTCAAACAGCGAATTTTTTGTTCTGAAATCTTAAGACTTCAAATATCCAGTTTTTAAAATCTCAGCTTCAAGTTTTCAAGATGAAGAGGAAATTCGGAACATCAAATTCAATATTCTAAAATTCAATACGCAGAAATTCAGATCGTACAGAAAGTAGGTCAGAGGTAATCCACAGGGAAGAGTAGATGATCTTCGAAATGTCAAACGAAGCATTTTGGCCAATTAGTAGTTTTCTGGTGCGAGCGTGCGGTTCAAGATCTACATGATCATGAATCGCCCAGAGGTAGCCTAAGTGGGTTTTAAACATTTATGGTTTATATACTTATATGTTAGGTTAGCATTCTCAGTATGTGAAACATTTGTCTAAGCGGTCTCTGGTGTTTGTTTTAAGTAGGCCTATATTTGGTGTGAAAGTGATTAGTCTGCCACCGTGTCTACACAGGACGCGAGTGAAAGCAAAAAAGACAGTAGAGCCCGTTGATTATAATCAGTGATATTTCCTACACTGGATGCGGCGCAGCGCAACACCGTGTCTATATGGACGCGACTGCTTGAAGTGATAAAGCGCCCGTTGCAAAGAGCTTGGACTACGTCAGGAATAACGGGGAATCCTGCAAAACCTGCAGCTTTAACCTAAAATTTGCGTTTTAATTCTGCTATGAGATCATGGCATGACTATTCTATGACTGTTCTATTTCTATTGGTCATATGTCTTCACGTGATATGAATTCGCATGAGCTTGCGTTTCTGATCTCATGTATTTGCATGCATATGAATGGAAACCAATGGAACAAAAAATAGTACTGCCCAAGTTTGTGAAAATGTCTTCAGAAATATAGTGACAAAAACATTTGAAGTGCTCTGTACTATTTGAATAGCTCATAAATCATGTTTGATCTAGTAATGTCAACAGGTTTGTGTGAAGGTTGGGTACTACAAATATCATTGTCTTTGTATGAAAACTATTACATCTATTTGTGTGTGTGAAAAAGATAATGGTAGTTTAAACTGGCATTTTTACACATCAGGTTTGCTTCAACTGTGGCAGTAAACTGCTGGATCAACACTAGAGAATGAGAGAGACTGTGAGGGCGAATGAGGGACGAGTAGAGAAGCAGTGAGAGGGAAGGAGAGAAAGAGAGAGAGACATCTCCCTCTAGCCAAAATGAACAAGAACTAGGCCATGCTGTACCGCACCTGAGCAAAGCCAAAACAGCTGCTGCTTCTTTTTTAACTCACCTTTAGATTTATTGAGGGAAAAAAACAACTACTGTAACTTTATTTTTACATTAGTGGCAAAGCTCAGCGTCCTCTACTCTGACCACAGTGGTGTCTGAGGAGCTGCATGGACGCAACTTTTTGTGTGTGTGGCAGTGTGTTCAGTAGTTTAGGTTGCATCACTGTGGCTGAGCTCTTCTGGGTGTCAGATGTGGCCTTATAAAGCACACGTCTGAGCCAAATGCAGATGAATGACACAAATTGTTTCAAACAAAAGAGCCCGAGCAAATATTTGCACAAGTCTGACATTATTTGCCACACCTCTCTGATTCCACAGAGGAAAAATCAGTTGAGGTAAAATGCATGTTTTCACTGTTGGTTTAAACGATGTTTGTTTTGATGTTTAATTCTATGTATTCTTTTGTTTTATTTGACTCTGAACTGAAGGCTTGCTTTTTCCTATATAATGATCTAACAGTTTGAGTGAGTGAGAAAAAGAGAGTAGCAATTCACTAAAGACCACCAAAGGTGAATACTCACCTGTGCTGTACTAATTCAGAGCTTCATGCCTCTATGGCGCCTCTGTTGACATAATGTGTTATTGCAGCCAAACCAAAAAAGTGGGTAGGCAGTAGGTAAGCAAGAGACAGATTACTGTAAAATACTCTCCTTTTTTTGATGCAGATATGTAATGACCTGCCATTTTGTTTCTAGATCATGTGCAGTAATATTTTTTGACCACAACTATATACAGTATATATATAAAAAAAAATTTTTTTAATATATCCATTCAGGAGCGATGTCCGATTTAACGAATCGTTCTTTTGAGTCGGATCATTTAGTGAGCAAATTTAAAATTCTATTTGAATAATCCGGTTCACAAGTCAACAAATTACTGACCTATTGAACTGAGTATCATATCATCTCTTTCGGACGCCCTTTTTTGTTAATTATTTGAAATATTTGTTTCGAATTAGCCTAATTGTGGGAAAAGTTATTTTAATAGAGCAGAAGAACATTAAAAAATCTAATGAAACGTGCTGAACCTAAATAACTGATTCGCGGAATGAGTGTGATTTCCCTTTACTACAGTACTTGCAGACAAACCCGTTCATCATGGAATGGTGTGGTTTTCACAGCCGGCTGGAGAGGTTGCAGTATAGAAAATGAATGAGATGTCGAGTGTGTGATGTATTACACCACTACAAATGAAACCGGTATTGCATCACGTGGTCACCGTGACTGATAATTCATTCATTGATCATCAGTAACACGGATAAAGGACCGTTTGCGTTCATACATGTTTGTAAGAGAGGGCAACAGAGGGAGAGGAGAAAAAAGAGAAACGTTGAAGCAGAATCCCGCTCTCTCTTTCTCTTCCCGAACGCAGAGCGCGTATCCCACTCACAGAGCGCGAGGCTCCGCGGCACGCGCGCACACGCTCTCTCACACACACACACACACACACACTCACGCACCCAGTCCCTCACACTGAACCAGCCGAGAGAGGGAAGAATGAGGAAGAACACGCACGCACATTTCAGCGCTCTCAGATTTGCTGATAAAGCATCAGATATTTGATCGCTACGGGTCTGTTTGGGGAAAAACACGCGTGTATGGAAATCGGAGGGTCCATATAATACTCGCGTGGGTCTCTAATCTTTCCTGCATCTCCTATATAAAAACCTAAACTAATGCGAGCTGGGATACTACTGACGGCTTCCGACACGCACTGTCTCCGTTAACATTCCTGCTGCCGTTTTCCCACAGACTGAGTACTTCACGGAACACCGTTACGGTAAGAGGACCTTCTTTATATGTATATATTATGGGTTTGCATGTAGCTATGCTGGCGATATCGTTGCACGAGGATTAATAGGGGGCCACCGACAAACCGACCATCATATTCATATCATCATTACGGAGAGTGACCCATTTGAGTGACCCGCAGTGGCCCGCGGATGATGCTTTAACCGGCCGTTCGCCTTCACCTCGTTTTACGGGATTCTGATGTGCACGTGAAAGTTGTATTAAACACGATCTGGTTGCAAGAACCCCCGCGCTCTATGAGCACATCACGAAGAAAGCCCTTAAGGCAACCGTAGAGCCAACGTTTATCCGAACAATAAGGGCACCCAAATAAGAAATTATGCGTGTCGCATCGTGTACGTTGTGGGATAACAGATGTTTAATCAGTGGATGGGGTAGAGGTGCTGAATGAGAGCAGTAGGTTGCGGTAGATGTTAGCGAGATTTGAGCAGTGCTGAATTAAAGCGCTCTGTAACCTCCGACCGAGGTTAAACGTTAGTTAAAGCTACCGAAATCCGTATGATTACATTCTTATGTAGGCATATTCAAAGCTTAGTGGTTTTGGTTTCATATGAATGTGGGAGTAATGTATGCAAGCTTTTGCTGTGCACTATGCCCATTGATGACTGCAGATATGAGTGTGTGTGACACTGTGGGTTTGTGTCCATGCATGTGTTTTGCACCATGATATGTGTTTCTTCTTCTTGCCTCAGGGGCCGATTGCCACCCTTTGTATGATGATGCATTTTGCAGGCATTGTTTTAAGTTAGGTCTGCTTACTTGCAATCAAGCACCATGCAGCGTCCCAACCTGAACTTCATTGCATTATTTTTTGGAACCAACTGCTCTGGACTAATAGCGAGAAACAGCTAGCAGAATGTAATGTCGTTGAGCACTTAAGGGAGCTAGGCTTAAGGGAGCATCTGGACTTGTTTATGCATTCTGTTGAAATGAACCTGATGATTGAATTGATAAACAAATTTGACAAATAGATAATCATGTACAAATGCTCCAGAATGAGTTTTTTTTTTTACCTGACATTTTGGGAACGTGCCTTTCAGCAAATGCTGATGAAATGTTCCAAAAATGTCAGCCTTGAATCAGTGTCAGACATGCCGTAATAATGCAACAGTTTTTGAGAACACGTGTGTCGGTGCTTGTTGGTGATCAGTGTCCTGGTTTCATTTCAATAGCTGCTTGATCTATTTTTCTCTTCATCCCCCTTTTCTCTTTCTGTTATAGCAGAAGTTTGTCGCCGAGTAAGGAACGATGAGGCATCGTGACACCTCCCCACGCCTCTTCCTGAGCTTTCAGTGTCTAGTCATCATGGTGATACTGCTCTACAACGTCCACCATGTGACAGCGGAACATGCTTCAGACCACAGCCAGGATCATAGTTCTCCTTCCAACAAGTCTTTGAGCTGTGGTGGGTCAGTTACATGTGCCCCAGGAGTCATCCTTCCGATGTGGGAGCCCCCAAACCCTTCGTTTGGAGACAAGGTAGCCCGAGCCACGGTTTACTTTGTGGCAATGGTATACATGTTTCTGGGAGTTTCGATTATTGCTGACCGCTTCATGGCATCCATTGAGGTCATCACCTCTCAGGAGAAGGAGATCACCATTAAGAAACCCAATGGTGAAACGACCACTACAACTGTACGCGTCTGGAATGAAACTGTGTCCAACCTCACCCTCATGGCTCTGGGGTCTTCAGCTCCTGAGATTCTGCTCTCGGTCATTGAAGTGTGCGGCCATAACTTTGAAGCTGGTGACCTCGGACCCTCTACCATTGTCGGCAGTGCAGCTTTCAACATGTTCGTCATTATTGGACTCTGTGTCTACGTGGTGCCCGATGGAGAGCATCGCAAAGTGAAACACCTGCGTGTTTTCTTCGTCACCGCCACTTGGAGCATCTTCGCTTACTTGTGGCTCTACCTGATCTTGGCTGTTATCTCGCCGGGCGTCGTCCAGGTGTGGGAAGGTCTTCTTACTCTTTTCTTCTTTCCAATTTGCGTGGTCTTTGCTTGGATCGCTGACCGCCGCCTCCTGTTTTACAAGTATGTTTACAAGCGCTACCGAGCTGGCAAGCACCGTGGCATGATCATCGAGACGGAGGGGGACCGTCCTCTGCCATCCAAGGTGGATATCGAGATGGACGGGAAGATGCTGAACTCTCACACAGTGGACTTCTTGGATGGAACTCTGGCTTTGGAACTGGAGGACAAAGATCTAGATGAGGAGGAAGCAAGACGTGAAATGGCGAAGATCCTGAAGGAACTGAAGCAGAAACATCCCGATAAAGAGGTGGAGCAGTTGATTGAACTCGCTAATTACCAGGTGCTCAGCCAGCAGCAGAAGAGCCGTGCATTCTACCGATGCCAAGCGACCCGCTTAATGACCGGAGCAGGTAACATTCTGAAGAAGCATGCGGCGGACCAAGCTCGTAAAGCAGTGAGCATGCATGAGGTGCGCAGTGACACTGGAGAGAATGACCCGATTTCAAAGATCTTTTTTGACCCTGGCTCTTACCAGTGCCTGGAAAACTGTGGAACCGTGGCGGTGAATGTGATCCGACGTGGAGGCGATCTCAACCAGACGGTGTCTGTGGAATTCCGCACAGAAGATGGAACCGCAAACGCCGGCTCAGATTACGAATTCACAGAAGGCACTGTTGTTTTCAAGCCAGGTGAGACGCAAAAGGAGATCCGAGTTGGAATTATTGACGATGACATCTTTGAAGAGGATGAGAACTTCCTCATCCACCTCAGCAATGTCCGTGTGCTCCACGAGGGTGATGAGCCAGAGACCACTGAAGCCAATCACATGGAGACCATCGCAACGCTCGGTGTGCCCTCTACAGCAACAGTCACCATCTTTGACGATGACCATGCTGGAATCTTCACATTTGAAGAGCCAGTCGCCCACATTAGTGAGAGTGTGGGTGTCATGGAAGTGAAGGTACTGCGTACGTCTGGCGCCCGTGGGGTGGTGTCACTGCCATATAAAACCATTGAGGGAACTGCGCGTGGAGGGGGAGAGGACTTTGAAGACTCCCATGGTGTTCTGGAGTTCCAAAACGACGAAATCTTGTAAGTCATAGTCTTATATTTACAGTAAAATGTTTTTTTTGGGGGTTCCTGTCCTGATGGGTCACTCCTAAAATATTATAATTAAGAAGAACTGTGTGAGAGAGTCTGAATTTAATTTGTGTTAGTATAGTGCCCTGTCAGAACAGGAATGCAATGCATGTAAGATGTTTTTGAATTGTATGTGCTTGATGGAGCAGCATGCTTGATGCTAAGTATTTTGCTGTGTGACATCATTGTGATGTCACCGTGATGTCCGAAGCATTATGTGCAAAGAGCAGCCGATGGAGGATGTAATCAAAAAGAAACTCCCCATATCTACTTCTCATCTTCTTCTCTTCTCCATCTTTTTATGTATCTTTCACAATTCTCTCTCTTTATATTTCAGCCTCAAAGCCTGCTTCCTGAGAGTCAGTGGGAATGTTAATGATTATGATGTTCTGTTTGCAGATGTTTTGCTGTTTTGTTTCCTGTTTATTTATTATTTTATCGACTGCTTCGTGTAATCTTCGTAAATGTTTAATGAGTTGTCTTTTTGCTTTTGACTACAGTTTCTGACTCAAGTTTGTTGTTTCTCGAGATGATGCATGCATGTGTGTTGCTAATCTCATGAGTATATTCCCCGTTGAAAAACAAAACATCTTAGACCAGACTGAGCTTGTTAGCTGGTCTTGTTTAGTCCTGGTCAGGCTGGTTTAGGGGGGCTTTGGGCACTTTAGCTAAACCAGGCTGGGAGACTAATGTAAACCAGCCAAGTCCAGTAAGCCAGAATGGTTTAAGCTAGTTTTTTTTCAACAGGGTTTGCACAGGTTCCTCACCATGTGACCCATGGATTTGTCATGCCATTATGACAATATCAATTTTCTAGGCTACAGATCTTAGTGCGAGTGTGTTTTGTTGTTTGCTGACAAGCTGTTGCTTGACATGAGAGGGAAGCCTCAAAGCTATCGCAAACATGTCTCTGAGCAAAGGTTATTGAAAGTGAATAATCAACCCATCTGCATAAGACATACGGTAAAACAGAAAACCGTCCATCTGCCCTGGTATACAAGGCGTTAGGCAAGCACATTGACCGATTGTAACAGGCCATGTATATTTTAACCAGATTCAAAGCAGATGTTGAGGGTCAGACTTTTAGTGGCCTGTTGGCCTGTTGCATACTTTCCATAGAGCAAAGCTGTGCGTGGATTTTAATAACACTACTGTAATGAAATGATGAAGGGATAGGGGGTGTGTAGTGCGCTATACAGGACTATAGACAGGATTGGGGCCGCTTGCAGCTCAACGCGCATTCAAGAACTCTGATGTCTTGATTTCCTTGGGATCTTAAAACTTTCCAGAACATATAATTAGAACATTATCTCAGCATTCTTGAATATGAGTGTGGAACAAGGTTGGAATGCAGGGTTACCTCACTGTGCAGGACCATGATTCATTGCACTTTCTGAGCCCTTTTGGAACCGTTTGGATGCTCGGTTTACTAAATACAGCCCTGTGAAAGTTATTCACTCCAGAACAGTGTTTGACCACGCTTAGAAACATTCTGGATGTCAGTGAAAGAAGAATGCACTGCCAAAATCTCTCTTTAGTGCCAAACTGTTAACATCACAGATGTGCTTGCAGACACGCGACTTTTATTTTCCTCACAGGATTGTGTGGACTCACTGTCACACAGTAGATCATCTAGATTCAAACTCATGTGGTAAATATCAGTTCAGTATGCCCTTTATTGTGGTGGCTTCTGGGTCTAATGGTTGTGTTTTGGTGGTGTCATAGGATGTTAAGAATTCCAGGCCAGATCTCATGGAGGGAGACAAGGCTGTGAAGCACCATCGTGCTGCGATGCCCTTGAACAAAACCCAGATGCAAGGCAGAATGGATTGCTCTGGAAAAGAGAGAGGAAAAAAAAGAAAAAGGGAATGAGAAAATAGATGATCTACATCCCAGAGCCAGAGGCAAACTCCACCCTAATTTCAGTGTCGCCGTTTGTAAGAGAAAACACAGAACTAAAGTTGAGCTCCTCGCAGGCCTGTAGTTTCTTTGCTCCCATTGGATTATTCCGAGAGTCAGGAGCGCTGGCATTAACTGATAAGCAGATTTCAGCAGAGCTAGAACACCTGTCAATCACAATGTCTTACGCATCCCCTGATCATTGCTCGTTTGCTCATGAAATATTTGGCTTATTGATTATTCTTTCGGCTCACAATACATACAGTACTGCAGATTTCCCCTGAAATGAGCACAAAAAATTCTGAAAAAATTCACAGATTCTC
The DNA here is from genome assembly GCF_001515605.1 of Sinocyclocheilus anshuiensis. NCBI lineage: Eukaryota > Metazoa > Chordata > Actinopteri > Cypriniformes > Cyprinidae > Sinocyclocheilus > Sinocyclocheilus anshuiensis. Next base: position 209,364 of record NW_015554160.1, read on the forward strand.
CCTGAGCCTGCTGATGAGTGTTTTATACGGTATCGGGTTGTTGAATTTAATGTCATTCATGCATTTTGCATTTAATGACTTTAACTTTCAAATTCAACTCCTGAATTTTAATATAATTTAATTTGATGTATCAAACAGAATGCACAATTGCAATTTAAAATGTAACAAAATTCAACTCTTATTTTTTACTAGAAAAGCAAAGCTTGTCAAGACGAAATTTTGAATATTGACTCAACAAAGGTTTGTTTTAAAGTTTTGAACAAAAAATATTTTGTAGATTTGTAGACCTTACTGACAGATAGATTTTTAAAACTTCACTTTTATGAATGTGTATTTAGTTTATCTATTTAATCCTACTCTATAAATTAACTTTTGTGGATCTGAATGGAAGAACACTTCATTTCCTTCATTTGTCCTGTCATTCCAATTCCAATTCAGCTTTGTGTGATGTGGCTACTCCAACGTAACACTGAAAGGATGCCAATTATTCAGTTCTGAATTTTGCTCAACCCTGGTTTATATTCATTTCCACCAGATCCCACTTTAGAAATATTTGCCAGACATAAAATATAACACACAGAGTCACAGTGTACACAGATTCAGAGTACCACTGCATTATCAGCTCTAACTGGCAATTTGACATTTGTGTTCATGAAATGCCAGGGCAGTGGGTGGCAAGGAGAGTCATGCTAATGCTTGTACATCTGTTATTTGCAGGTTTGCACATGGTCATCCAAGTGTATTTGTGTGTCTATGTGTGTATGTTGATGTAGTATATGTCAATTTAAAGCAGCCATTGGTAAGATGTCCTTAAGATCAGCATTAGGCCAGATAAAGCAAACAACTTTATGGGATTATGTGTGTGTAAATACAAAAAGCATGCAGGTGTAAGTAATAAAATGGTATGACAAATGGCATCTGTATCTGTATCTGACAACTTAATCATCAGACCGTTCCGCTGGACAGGCTCAGAATGAGATGAAAGAAGGAAGAAATTAAGGCTAAACATAAGGGAGAGAGAAATGTGTTGAGAACAGATTAGCTGATGAAGAAATATAACACCAAATCTGGGTTTAAAAACCTTTTTAGCTGCCTACATAGACAGCATTTTAAGCCTCACAGACTATGATGCCCAATGAGTGCTGTCTAGGTAGACATCTTGCTATGTTTTGAAACAACCAGGTCATGAATTTAAATTTTTCATTAATTTTATTCTATTTATATATTTTTTTTCTTCTTCTAGAAATACAATAGGCTAATTGTAAATAGTTTATAGTTAATATTAATTTAGGAAATATCTAATAGTTTTTTCTTGCATATTAGTTCTAGCTCTTCTATTTTATGTCTCCACATTGTGTTTTGGAGAACAAAAATGTAAACAAGGTTGTCATAGATAAACTTTTGAAAATAAAAGTTTTTAGGAGATGCACAAATTGCAAATTAAAAAGATGTTTTCTTTTTCTAGGTGATTTTATTTAAAAGACTTAACATTTGTGAAGGTCATTCTTGCAGTTTGACTTACTGCCTAAATGGCAAGTAATTTTATTTACCTGCCAAAGCCATTTGTTGCTTGGTAAGTGCCAATTTTTTTTTGGCAGGAAGTAAAGAAAAAGGAAGAGAGAGATGAAGAGGGCGATAGATACAAAGAGAGAGAAATCTATAGGGGGTAAAGTGAGAAAGAGAAAGAGAGAGAGACAGGGTCAGGTTTGAAGTGTTAATCTGCTCTTTCTCATTAGAGCCAATAACAGCTGCAGGAAAAAGCATAACTAGAACATTCACGCAGCACACACACTCAAACATCACATGCAGACACAGGCTCACACACACTGGTGTAAGGGACGCACCCGATCCTATGCAGGGGTCATTCTCACACCATTATGAGTAAGAAGTATTTTGGTTAAATTTGGTTCGATTTTAAATTTAATTAAATTGTGCATATACCGTGTGTTTTCAAATAAGTTTTAATGTTACACAGACAAAATATTTTAACAAGATTCAAGATTGGAATCGATTTTTAGAAATGCAATGTATCTGTACTAACAGTCATCATTGAATATTAGAATTTTTTAATGTATATATATATTTTTTTTTTAGTCAGAATTATTGCGTTTTTTGTTTATTCATTTTTTTTTAGATTAAAGAAAAATATATATTTATATATTTTTTGTTTTATTTTATTTCTTTAATAAATTGTGACTCAAATTACAAAGCTCATCAGCACTGAACTGCCATATTTGCTCACCAGATTTAACTGTCTAAAAATTATAAAAATCTTCAAAATGTAACAAAATATTTTAAAAGTGACAGTGAAAGTGACGTGACACCCATCCTTAGTGCACACACACAGCCGTGAAGACACACACACCCGGAGCAGTGGGCAGCCATTTATGCTGCAGCGCCCGGGGAGGGTGCCTTGCTCAAGGGCACCTCAGTCGTGGTATTGAAGGTGGGAGAGAGCACTGTACATTCACTCCCCCCTCCTACAATCCCTGCCGGTACGAGACTCAAACCCGCAACCTTTGGGTTACGAGTCCGACTCTCTAACCATTAGGCCACGACTTCCCCTTAAAGCACAGAAAAGGCAAAATTAAGAGAAATGTGTTTAAGAGATCACAAAATTGGCAAGTTAATATCACTGACTTTCTGCAGTTATAATCGATAAAATGTTATAAACACTTGTGAATGTCTCATTGTTTTGTGAGTGGGCCGTCAAGATTTGCAACGTGCCATTTGTAACACAATGCAGTAATGCATTCGATCACACACTCATAGGCATGCTTGCACACACTTACTTGCACACACTTTAAATGCTCATAAAGGCTATTAGCTGTCTCATAATTGACAATTAAGAGTGATATTATTCAACTAAACGTTGCAGAAAAAAATATTTTATATTATTTTCCATAAACTAATGGAGCAAAGAAAAAAAAAACACTTCACCTGGAAGTGTCATTTATTCATTTGAAAGCCATTATGATATTTAAAAGTAATGAGTGCAGCTGATTACTGTTCTTAATGATGTATAAAGCCTGTAATATGTTACTGTGTATAATAACACTCCATTAAATGCTAATAATGAAACCAGTATTAACCAAGATTTTATATTGGTCTCCTCAAATTCTTCCTTGCTTTTCTCCTGTCTCTTTTTCTCACTCTGACAGTGGCATGAAAAATGTTGCATTCTGGGCAGAGAGTGTGCGTCTGAAATGAGAGGGTTATTAACAGTGATGTTTCAATTAGCGCACGAGCTTCCTGTGCAGGTGGGAAGAGAGTGTTTCTGTCAGATATCCTGAACCCTCACTCACCCCGAGAGCTGAGTCAAGCCTCACTAATGAACACCCCGACATACTGTCACTGTCACCCTCGCTCCAGTCCCCTTTCAGTTCTATCAGCGCTTTCTGCCTTCATTTCTTTCTTCCTTGCTTGCTTTCTATCACTCTTAAGAACTTTAATATTTAGGGCTTAGGGATTTGTCACCTGTCCTTAAGAAATAAATGCCACATCTGGAGATCAGATACAGTATATAATGTAAGTATATTATTTAAATTAACTATTGATATTGATAATGGATACATGTATATATAAAATATCAATATAATTTAATATGTAATTATAAATAAAAGCTTTATAGTTTAATAAAAATATATATATATATGATTATATATATATATATAAAAGGTTGTTATATTATATTATATTATACCTAAATATGTACTGCCAAAATCTTGATTTCCATTTGTTTCTTGTATATTTAGATATAATATAATTAATATAATATAATATAATATAATGATATATATGTAAAATAATATGCCTATGTACTATATATTACATAATATTTATATTACGTTGTATTATATATGCATATTGCATGTAATATATATGTAGATATGTGTATATACAGTGGTGTGAAAAAGTGTTGGCCCCCTTCCTGATTTCTTAATCGGGCTTAATGTTTTTGGACCCTGGCCGGTGCGAGAGGGTGAAGTTGAATCGGCCAAAGAAAAGTGCCCAGCGGGCCTGACGCAAGCTCAGCCTCTTGGCCGAACGGATATATTCGAAGAATCCAGGAAATTCCCCTCAGGCCCCGAATCCAGAAGGGCGTGGCCAGTGTGCGAACCTCCCTGGAAGGAGAGTCGAAAGGGCAGCTGAGTGCGCGTTGCTGGAGAGCTTGAACAGGGAAAGGCGCCCACCAGGACTCTCCGCTTCACTGGTGGGCCCTGACTTTTAACGGGCACTGAAGGACAAAGTGGCCAGCCTTGCCGCAGTACAGGCACAATCCCTGAGCTAAACGCTCCTGTTTCTGCTGCGGCGTAAGCCGGAGACGACCCAGTTGCATGGGCTCAACATCAGCTGACTGTGTACTCGCCGCATCGAATGACACGGACTCCAGGTGGCACCACGGAGTAGTGGATCGACGGCGTTGCCAGCGGCGGTTGAGACGGCCCTCCACACGGAGCGCGAGATTAATCAAATTGTCCAGCTCTCGAGGAAGATCCACAGTCGCTAATTCATCAGCGATGACATCATGCAGTCCCTCGAGAAATCGCGCGCGTAGCGCGCCCTCATTCCAGCCGCAAGCCGCAGCTAGAGTCTGAAACTGTATGGCATAGTCGGTGACTGAAC
>NW_015554160.1:216031-223861 GCF_001515605.1 Sinocyclocheilus anshuiensis
TTAAATTTGTTTGATGATCTGAAACATTAAAGTGTGACAAACATGCAAAAAAATAAGAAATCAGGAAGGGGGCCAACACTTTTTCACACCACTGTATGTATAGGATATCATGTATAAAATAATATGCATATTACATAATACATTTTTATTACATTAAATGTTTTACAAGTTACGCAAGTTATTTACAATTTTATACATTACATATATTTTATATCATATACATATAAATTATGTGATATACAAATATATAAAATATACGTGTGTGTATATATATATATAATTATTATTATTTATTTATTTTTTAAAGAAAATACTTGTATGACAAAAAGTGGGCAAATAAAATTGTGTGTTACACTTAGTGAGACGGCTTAGTTTCATATTTACTACCCTATTTTTTGTTTTTTCATTATCATATTTTTTCTCTTTATTTTTTAGTTAATTCTCTGTGTGTGTGTGTATGTGAAAAGGTGAGTGTTTATGGTCTTTCTGGTTCATGTTTCTCTGTCAGTGTGTGTTGGAGTGTGTGTGTGTGTGTGTGTGTGTGTTATGGGTCACACTGGTGCGAGTCCATGAGAGGGGATTGGAGAAATGAGAAAGGATGTGAAAATGAGAAGAGGAGAAGGCGGTGGAATGTTTGTTGTATTTCAGCTTCCCTGGCAGGTGGGAGTTAACAGGTGGGGATTACTTCTGCCAAAACACTGCTATTACTATTTACTGTAACTAGAGAACACACACCCGTGTGTGTCTGTGTGTGCGTGCTTTATTCCCCTTATGCCGAGTTCACACTGCACGATTTTCAAACTCGTAGGATCGCCATTCCCCCAGTAAAAATCGTGTTCCGGGGGTAAAATACACATTGTTTTGGCGGGGTTCTCCTGGTACAATTCACATTCCAGGGCCTAAATATCACGTTATCGGGGTCGCTTCAACCTGCTGACATAAAAAACAACTGGCGGCAATCGCGGATTTGGCAACACTGGTCCGCAAACTACGTTTCATATAACTCCTTCCCGCTGCCCTGTATCTTGGTCTCTCATTGGCTGTAGGTCATCGCCCATGTGTTTTTCAGTCAGAACTCATTTCACACAGCGTGATTGTGAATCGCCAACAGCTCCAGATGCGTTTGAGAGAGGCGGGGCATAGAGGACCTACAATAATGTACAGTATTTGAAAAATAATGTGTTTTTTGAACATTAAAGCATGCCAACATATTCTGTTACACCAAATACACAAAATAATGATCTTTAAAAAAGCATCATATGACCCCTTTAAGAGTTTCTTCTTTTTGACCTGAAATATTACAGGAGAACACTAACAGTAGCCACACAGATAGACCCAATGCTTCTTTTTAAATTGGCTTCCTGTGCTAGAAGTGAATTGATTTACAGAAGTAGTTTCATAGTGGTTGGACATAATAGAGTAGGACCCATTACACTGTCTCTTCTTCTCTCTTTCTCTTTGCTACCTGGGCCTTGTTCAGATGTTTTGTTTATACATGACCCACGCAGATTTCCGCATGAAGTGAAACGCCCATCATTCATGCATATGCCGGTTCCTTTTTTGTTTGTTTATGAAATAATTTGTTCATTATTTCAGTTGCCAGTACAAGTGCAATACTCTCAGCTGCATTCAATGCAATGTTTTAACAACAAACATTTTACAGAGTCCTGCAGATATTTGATAAAATAAGTGCAGAGAAAGTGGAAAAAAAGTGGAAAAAGTCTGCAGATTCAGTCCGGGCCTGAACATGAGGGAAAAAAATCACTCCTTCATCCAGTCACTCAGAATGAATGTGTCTGGATTAAAAAGGAAATGGTTATAGGGTGCATATCATGGAAAACAGGCTTTTACTTGCTCTGGTGAAATTGCAGAGTTTGATGTACTGTGTAAAAATACACTAAAGCACTGTTCGTACGGGGCCAGTTTTCTTTCCAGAGGAGGTCAGGTAAATTTGTATTGCATGCATACTTTGTGATTTTAATCGAACATGTTGTTTTTTCACCTGCACGATCTGTTAAAAATTATAGAGTGAATTGCTTACTGTTTTTTATTTATTTATTTATCTATTTTTTGGCTTACTCGTTGTTAGAATAGGAGGAATGACAATGATAGTAGTCAATTATTTTTTCACAGCACTACTCATTTATTTTGATCATCATTGAATACTGTAATTAAAGCAAAATTTGTCACACTACCTGGTGCATCTTCATTACAGAATTAAATGATTTGCAAACTTAAAATAAAACTCCCATCTTTATAAATAAATAAATTAATTAAAAGTTTGTTCACACTAAAATGACATTTCTTTCATTGTATGGACAAAAAAAATACAGAAAAGCCAATCTTTTGTTGTTTTCCACGGAAAGACATACAGGTTTGGAATGGCATAAAGGTGTGTAAATGATGACAGAATTTCAATTCAGAGTGAGCTTTTTGGTTGATCCTATTAAATACCAACTCGTATGAAAGTTAATAACTTTATTCTTTTCACTTGCTTAGAAGTTAGCCAATCATAACAGAAGTTCTTTGGAAGTCTTAAAGGTACAGCACAAAAAAACAGCCTGAGGATGGAAGCGGGTGGAAAATAGTCATCAGAAACTAAATTATGGTGCAAGAAACCTTTAGCAACCAATATAAGTTGACTTCAGAGGAAAAAAATTATAAAGTGCCACAAAAGTGTGAGATATGACCCCCTTAAATCCAGAAAGGTGCAGTACGGCTCATTTAGGAGCAGTGAGTTAGTGTGTTTGTCTATATGTATGAAGAAAGAGAGAGAGCTGAACTTACAAAAAGTCATCACTAAGCAACAGACGTGATGGAGTGGCTGCCGTTCTACAGGTCACAAATGAGGAAAGAGAAACAAGGGGGAGAAAATAGCACTGAGAGGGAGGCAAAAAAGGGGTGCTTTATAAATGAGCTGCATGGTGCATGTGGAAACATTGGCATGGTTCTCTTTAAAGATTAGAGGGGCAGGAAAATCCTGCTGCCAGTGGAGACCGATCCCCCTGGATTAGATAAATTTTACACACCTTTACCAGACTTATGACACACACACACACACACACAGACTTAAGCACACAAAGTCTGAGCTATCATCCTTCTTTCAAGTTGGCCTTTCGCCTTCTGCAGTGGAACTTTTAAGCTGCTGATCTTTCTCCTGTGACTTTTTCAAAGGATTAAAACTTCCCGCACTAATCTACGGTGGCCTGCAGGTCCCGTTACTTTCCGAACAAATCCAGGCACAGCTAGATGTGGCACTTTTTACGGCAAAGTTCCCTGAGTTGGGCTGAAAGTGAGGGCGATTCCTCTGGCCGACACGAGTGATTTGCTGAATGTCAGTTCACACTCTGGCCTGGAGCGAAGGAAGGAGCATTAATGCTTATTAGCTCTCTGAAAAAGGAGGTTATTAAATGTCCCGGGTTCAGTAATGAGCTCAGCTTTAGATTCATGATGTTGAAACAAGCACACGAAGAGATCCATCCTCATTATAGAAGAACAAAGGCAGGAGGAGAAGAAAAAAGACAGGGGAGAGAGAGAGGCAGAATGTTTAGATTCTTATTCAGATGTAATATTACACCTTTTTTTGGTTGGATTTCAACTTTTAGTTTCATAAACAAGTCTTTTGGCAATGTCAAGAACGCTCACACAGTGCAGCATGTGGGTGATCCTTCAATTCAGCCACTTTTGACTACTTGAAATACTATACTTTTATCTATGTAGAAATCTGGATTTATTTATTTTTTGCAAGGATTTTGATGTGTATGCTGGTAATATGTGATAACTGATATTATTATTATTATTTTTAAAGTTGGACAACAAGTAGACAATAGTCAATTCCCTTTATGTTTGGGGATGATACGATTTTTAAATATGTTTGTAAGGCTGCATTTATGTGATCAAAAATACACTAAACAATTTTCTCTTTGTATATATTTTAATAATTGTAATTTATTCCTATGATACTCCAGTCTTCAGTGTCACATGATTCTTCAGAAATCATTCTGATATGCTGATTTGGTGCTCACGAAACATTACTTGTTATTATCAAATAATTGTTCTGTTTAATTTTTTTGTGTGTAAGCCATGATACATTTGTTCATGATTCTTTGATGAATAGAAAGTTCAAAAGGACAGCTTTTATTTAAATTAATTAAATTTTTTTGTTACAATGTAAACACCTTTACTGTCTCTTTTGATCAATTTCATGCATTCTTACTGAATAAAAATATTAATTTCTTCAATAAAATCTTATTGATACCAAATTTTCTGAAAAAAAGTATTAATTTCTTTAATAAAATCTTATTGATACCAAACTTTTGAACAGTAGTGTGTATGCTGTACAGTATATTTAATTGTACAGGGTCTTAGGACAAAGTAAAAAATATAATTTTCCTGACACTTTTTATACAATTTTTAATAGTGTGGAAGTTAAAAAGTCTGGCAAGGCCCAGAACAGTGGATTTCTGTCCAAGTTAACCTTTAAAAACTTTAATTGAAACTATTAAAAATGAGAAAAAGGCAATTAAAGTAACACAATAAAAAGTTGAACACCATTATAATCTATACTTTATAACTGTAATTATTTTTTGTTTTAAAGACTTTTTTTCCCAAAGTTTTGTTCTAGGGGATCCTAGTTCCCTAAGTGAAGAATCACCCCTATATAGAAGAATAATGGAGGGAGAGATGATGAGCCATTTTGTGTGTGTGTGTGTGTGTGTGTGAGAGCGTGTGAGCGTGTGTGTGTGTGTGTGAGTGTGTGAGAGGTGACATCTGATAATCTCCTAATCCTGCTGAGTCAAGTTATGAGGGCAGATTTGTTTGTAATCCACTGACAGGAAGTTGGTCCTCTCGGAGGTCCAGCTATCCCGTACCTCCCCTCTTGTTTATGTTGTTGTGTCACACACACCGTTTAAATTAATCAAACACTTTTCATCTGATGTATTCCATTTTGTGGAAAGTCAGTGTTCTTATCTCTGTGCCTATCAGTGGTGTTTTACTGTGGTCAAATTAATCTTCTCTTTTTTTTTTGGTACTTCAATATCTCTGTGTGTCTAGGGATGTACAGTGTTTTGTGTACTGGTTTAAAAAGGCTATTTTATGTTTGTGTGCATGCGCACACTAAAAATACAGATGGGGCAAAATAACTAAATCATTCATCTTTTTTGCACGCTGTATTTCAGTGAAAAAAAACCTGCATCTTATTCACTCATTACCTGCAATCCAGGTTAACCATGCACTAAATGCACACTGAGTATTTCAGTGAAGTCATTGTAAGATGTGGACTGATATGCTGGGTTGATGCATTCTCCACAAACCAGAACTAATCAGCACAATGTGGACTTGTGCTGTGCATATTGCAGCACTTTTTGGGTATGTTTATACTGTTACCTAATTTGCATAACTCCCTCATGTTTTTGTGAATTCCCCCAGAATGTGCATAAACACTTGAAAATGCATCTGTGTTTTGTGTACATTTCACTGGATGGGTGATCTGGTAGCACATTACTTGTTGAATTTATTAACATCATTTAATGCATTAGTAGTATTAAGTAAGGTTTTTTTAATACTATTATAGTTGTATTAATATTTTGAATTATCTTTATATTTTCAGTTTTCATTTTAATTTTACTTATGTAATTTTGTTATGAGCTTTTGTCAATTAATCATTGAATTACTTTAGTTGTGTGTGTGCGTGTGTGTGTGTGTGTATATATATGTATATGTATATACTAGTGCTGTCAATCGATTAAAAAATTAACTAATTAATCGCACATTTTTTTTTGTTAATTAATCACCTAACATTAAAGTTTTTAAATATACTTTTATATTGCAATAATTTCACATTCAATCTATTAATTTAGAAACAACATAAAGACAGTATATTTTTTATATTATTTTGTTTTGTTTTAATATTTGTTTAATGACATATTTTTTCATGACTGAAGGCGAGTATCACTGATACCAATACTACTGATGTCTCTAGGAAGTTATTTATTTTTTCCCCGTAACATCTAACCATTGACTATAGCCATTCAACATATCAGTATAATTGAGAGCTATCAATTTTAACATTTATTAGACTTTAAAAAATAACAACTTCTAATTTAGGTGAACTTAAAACATTCTTCACATAAACCCCTTATAATAAATGTCATATTTACCTGTGCACCTCAGCAATTAGGAAATAAACAGAAATTCAATAAAGTTATTAAACACTAAATTCTAAATTAAAGATGACTCCTTAAAGCTACAAAAGTTATTGATGTCTGAGACTCAGAAAATACTAGTTCATTAATAAATAATTCAAATATCTCCTTAGTATTTTATTTGTTTATTTATTTATTTTATTTTATTTATTTATTGTTTTTGTTTTTTGGGCTTCTGTGCCAAGATTGTGTTTGCATGCAGTACAAATAGCCTACAGCGGCATTTTAGTACCATGTTGAGAAATAAGATTAACGTCATAATATTTTAAGAATAAAGTCAAAATTACGATAATAAAATCAGGTTATAGGCCTATTGCGTGAAGTTAATGTGAGAATTCCACCTATACTCCGGCAAAAAATTTAAATAAAAATAAATAAATAAAATAAAATAAAAAGTCTGTGGCATCCAACCTGTCATTCTTCACATTTTACATAAAAAACAGCAATAAAAGGTAGGCTTATTGACGTTTTTTGAAACTCTAATTGATCGATTTCATGAAACATTCGTTTGTATTAAATTCTTCAGATTTTTCAACATGCATTCAAATATTTATTCCTGTTTATTTCGTGCTGCAAATATTAAAGAGGAAAATATCATTGATTCACATGCTGTTTGAACTGAGACGAACATAGATATCTTACTACAAATTTAGAAGCGTAAAAACACATTTATTGTTTGTAGTATTTTATTATAAAGTTGACAGAAGGCTGACACTTTGTGTTTTAATATAAGTAACAAAGCACAAAGCTTATTGCAATTATTGGGTGGCTTGCGTGCTTCAAATGATGAATGGACTTGAAAACGTTAAATATTATTTCCAAGCATTTATACCGTAAATAAAACAGCTTGTGAATACACGTAACGTTAATCACTTCAGAAACATCAACAATAAGTTAACCGAGTTGGAGCCAATAACGTTTGGGGGGCTCATACAATTTTTTTTGCATATGGGCCCGGGGCTGACTTGCTACGCCACTGACTTGTGATGATGTTCTTTGGTAATGTAATGTTCTTTGCTCATTTTCTGTAGATGCTTTTTGAATAACTGAGGAAATGTAAGCATTATAATTAGTAACTTACGATGTATCTATTAATTTGTTATGTTAAATACAAATTCAGTCATATTAAAAACATTAGGCTGCTTTTAGCCTTACGCTGGAGTTGGTTCCGGCAATGAAACTAAGTAAATAAGTAGAGATGCACCGATTGCAATTTTCTTTCCGATTTTTCGTTAGTGTGATCTGCCGATACCAATTTTTGCCGATTCCGATTTTCTTTCTAAGAACTATAATTGACAGCATATACAAACAAAAATCTACTTTTCTTCAACGCAAAGTTTTATTTTCATAAAAAAACAAGTAAAAAGTCAGTAATAAAATAAGCACAAATAAGAAAATGGCAAACAACAGCACAAATAAATGCAATAGAATAAAGAGAGCTATGAAACTAAGTTTTTCAGGTTAAGTAAGTTTTTATTCAGGTAAGAAATACTACAGAAATTAAAGTAATCAAATGTAAAATAACACATCCAGTGTTATTTTACATTTGATTACTTTAATTTCTGTAGTATTTCTTACCTGAATAAAAACTTACTTAACCTGAAAAACTTAGTTTCATAGCTCT
>NW_015554160.1:224969-249382 GCF_001515605.1 Sinocyclocheilus anshuiensis
CAAGAATTTGGGGGAGCTTCACAAGGAGTGGACTGAGGCTGGCGTCAGCACATCAAGAGCCACTACGCACAGACGAATCCTCGACATGGGCAACAAATGTCAGAAGCGTCTTACCTGGGCTGTGGAGAAAAAGAAATGGACTGTTGCTCAGTGGTCAGCTTTATGGAGATGCTGATTTCATTTTCCAGCAGGACTTGGCACCTGCCCACACTGCCAAAGGTACCAAAAGCTGGTTCAATGACCATGGTGTTACTGTGCTTGATTGGCCAGCAAACTCGCCTGACCTGAACCCCATAGAGAATCTATGGGGTATTGTCAAGAGGAAGATGAGAGACACCAGACCCAACAATGCAGATGACCTGAAGGCCGCTATCAAAGCAACCTGGGCTTCCATTACACCTGAGCAGTGCCACAGGCTGATTGCCTCCATGCCACGCCGCATTGATGCAGTAATTCATGCAAAAGGAGGCCCAACCAAGTATTGAGTGCATAGAAATTAACATACTTTTCAGAAGCCTGACATTTCTGTTTAAAATATCCTTTTTTTATTGATCTTATGTAATATTCTAATTTTCTGAGACACTGAATTTTGGGTTTTCATTATCTGTAAGCCATAATCATCAAAATTTCAAGAAATAAAGGCTTGAAATATTTCACACTGTGTAATGAATCTATAAAAAATATGGGTTTCACTTTCTGAAATGAGTGACAACAAAATATTGACCTTTTTCATGATATTCTAATTTTTTGAGCTGTGCCTGTATGTATTTGAACGTTTTAGCATAGTTAGCCACTCATTTTGGTGTTTGTGGCTCGCAAGCTGTTTGAGACTGAGCGCGGATTGTGCGCTCCACTAATATAGATCAGTGGTGGGGCGCGCGCGTGTTTGAGACTGAGCGCGGATTGTGCGCTCCACTAATATAGATCAGTGGTGGTGCGCGCGCGTTTGGTATAAGCACGAAACTTGCGGGAATGACTAAAATAATGCGCAATACAAGCACTATTTAACCGGAGCGAATGAGACGTGTGTGTGTGAGAGAGAAGGGATCGTCGGAGAGATGAGAGTGAGAATGCCCGGCTGACGTTATTGCCTGTGCCGCAGGTAACAAAACGGATCTGCTCGAAATCAGAAAGAAGTGAGACTGACCGACTGATCAAGTCCTCTTGTCCTCAAGTCCTAAGTCCTCTTGTCATCAAGTCCTAAGTCCTCTAGCCCTTCTGGCTATCTGCGTTGGCAAATCTTTGATGTCACGGGTAGGCGGCGACGACGAAGAAGGCGCGGAAAACGGGCAGGTGTTGCCGTGAGACTAAAGTTAGCACTGGCTTCGGGCTATTCTTCTTATTCTGGGAGGGTTTGTTATGTGCTTGACACCGACTGCTGTCTGCGGATATCGCTGCGATCATTGGATTCTATCGAGTGTATTCAACCTGACTTGTCAGATGCACCAACTTGGTCGTCGCGACGCACTTCTCCGCGGATTCGACGAAGGAAGGCCAATCATCATAATCTACACGCGATCCATAGTTCTTCTTCAGTTCAACAGGAACTCCCACAGCTCAGGATGGCCCTCGCTAATGCCCGCTCCCTGGTCAACAAAACTTTCATCTGTAATGATTTCATCGTTTCAAACGAGTTGGACTTTTTCTGCGTGACCGAGTCCTGGATTAAAAACAGGTGACTTAAGTCCTTTTTCTGAATTAGTCCCTCCTGCCTTTGAATTGACTGGTGACAATTTTTAAGAACAAATTACGATGCAGACTGTTGTCTACTGCTAATTTTACTAGTTTTGAGTCTCAGCTAATTCACTTAAATTCCTCTAGACCTGTGCTGATCATCTCAATTTATAGACCACCGGCAACTAATAATTTTATTGAAGAAATGGCTGAGTTTCTGGGGGAAATTTTGACCAAATATGACCATGTTGTACTGCTGGGTGATTTTAATATTCATGTCTGTTGTGCTGCTAATGCCTTGGCCAAGGATTTCTTAAATCTTATGTCCTCATTGAACTTTGTACAATGGGTTAAAGGCCCCACTCATTGTCTTGGTCACACACTAGATTTGATATTGACTTACGGCTTATCTGTTGCTGATGTTGAATTATGTGATGCTTCTTTTTCTGATCATATACCGGTTAGGGCTGCACGATAAATCGCATGCGATATTTAACGCGCATCTTGTCAGAAAGCCGGTTCTGTAATCAGCGGTAAATCTCCATCACACCAACTCAGGTATGTTGGTCTCGTATTCTGACTGCTCAATCCTGTACTGATTTTTCAAATATGTATCTGGAGGCTCATCAACCTTTCATTTTAGATCCTATCACTTCACATTCGAGTGTTGACGAACAGGTGAAGATTTGTAATAATAGGTGCTCCAATGTCTTGGACCTTATTGCACCCCGCAAGCGTATTAATTTAAAACGCAAGACCCAGCCATGGATAAATAGTGACATTCGGGAGCTCAGACAGCAATGTCGCCAATGCGAACGTAAGTGGAAGAAAGATGGGCTTCAAGTGTCATACGAAATGCTGAAAGATTAATTGCACAAATTTCAAAAGGGTGCCAAGGATGCAAAGGCGAAATATTTATCAGAAACTATTGCCAAAACTTACATTGCTCTAGAACCCTTTTCTCAACAATCGATTCTGTTTTAAACCCCTCAGTGCAGATTTTTCCAGAGATTTCACCGTTACAATGTGAAAATTCTTACGCATTTTGTAGGTAAAGTTAATAATGCTAAGGCTCAGTTAGCTATTATGGCGAACCCCGTTTTAGATCCTGTTTTATCCACTACTCAATGGAGTGAATTTGATTTGGTTTCTATACAGACATGCAGAGAAATCACCTTAAAATTAAAATCCACCTTCTCCCCCTTTGATGTTATTCCATCACGATTTGTTAAACAAATCTTTGGTACCATTGATTTAGACCTAGTGATTATCATTAACAACTGTTTAAAGACGCTAAAGTAGCTTCTGTGACACCAATTTGTAAGAAGCCCTCACTAGATACTGCAGTTTACTCAAACTTTAGACTGATCTCAAATTTGCAGTTTTTATCAACATTTTTAGAAAAAATAGTTCTTATGCAATTACAAAGCTATTTGAGTACTAACTGTAGTCTAAAGACAGGGACTGTACCAGAATGTTTTAAAGTAGCTTCTGAGACACCAATTTGTAAGAAGCCCACACTAGATACTGCAGTTTATTCAAACTTTAGACCAATCTCAAATTTGCCGTTTTTATCAAAAATTTTAGAAAAAAATAGTACTTATGCAATTACAAAGCTATTTGAGTACTAACTGTATCTCTGATATTTTTCAGTCTGGTTTTAAAAGCTTACACAGCACAGAGTCTGCCCTTCTGAAGGTCTTTAATGACATTTTAATATCTAATGATTCTGGTAATGCTATGGCCTTAGTGCTTTTAGATCTCAGTTCAGCATTTGATTTTGTTGACCATGGTATTCTGCTGTCTCGCTTGGAGCACTGCATTGGTATTAGAGGTACTGTACTTGACTGGTTTCGGTCTTTTTTGTCTAACAGAAGATTTTCAGTCAGTATTGGGCAATATTCCTCTTCTATAGCATATTCTTCATGTGGTGTTCCTCAAGGATCAATTTTAGCGCCATTATTGTTCTCGCTGTATATGTTACCCATTGGTTCAATCTTTAGGAGATTCGATGTGTCATATCACTGCTATGCCGATGACACCCAGCTTTACATACCACTTAAGCGCAATGACAAGTCTGCATTATACCAACTAACAGCCTGTCTCCAAGAATTGAAAACATGGCTTACCAATAATTTTTTGCATTTGAATGATGATAAAACTCAAATTGTTCTGTTTAGGCCTAACGAGAAAACTGATCTGAGCACCACTGATCTGGGCTCTCTTTCCCCATATTGCTCTGCTGAGGTCATCTGGGCTTCATACTGGACAGTGTCCTAAAGCTGAACAAACAAATTAATTCTACTGTGAGTGCTAGCTTTTACCATCTGCGAAGATTAGCAAAAGTTAAACCCTTCCTAAGCAGGAAGAGTTTGAGATTGTCATTCATGCTTTCATTTCTTCGCGACTTGACTACTGCAACTCGCTATATTATGGGCTGCCTGTCTCATCTATTCATCGTCTGCAACTTGTCCAAAACGCGGCTGCTCGTTTGCTCACAGGCAGTCGCAGAAGGAATCACATCACGCCTATCTTGCATTCATTGCACTGGTTACCGATTAATTATCGCATCCAATTCTAAATTCTGCTATTCGTGTACACAGCTCTAAACAACCTTGCTCCTCCATATCTCTCTGTTGATTATAGTACACAATCCAGCTAGATCACTCAGATCACAGACTAACCGTGTTGGGAAGGTTACTTTGGAAATGTAATAGGTTACAGATTACAAGTTACCCTATTTAAAATGTAATAAGTAGTGTGCTCACAGGCAGTCGCAGAAGGAATCACATCACGCCTATCTTGCGTTCATTACACTGGTTACCGATTAATTATCGTATTCAATTCAAAATTCTGCTATTCGTGTACAAAGCTCTAAACAACCTTGCTCCTCCATATCTCTCTGAGTTGATTATAGTACACAATCCAGCTAGATCGCTCAGATCACAGACTAAGCATTGGCTTTTGGTTCCCAGAGCTAGATTGAAATGCAGGGGAGACAGAGCCTTTGCTGTTGCTGGCCCCAAGCTATGGAACAATCTGCCATTATCCATCAGAATAGCTTCTTCAGTGTCTGAGTTTAAACGTCTTTTAAAAACGTATCTTTTTTCCCATGCTTTCAATGTTTTGTGACTGTGGCTTTCTAATGACATGTTTACTCTATTGTGTGATTGGATCAATGTAACTGTGTACAGCACTTTGGTATACTAAGGTTGTTTTAAAGTGCTTTATAAATAAATTGAACATTGAACATTGATCACCGATCATGAGGAAAATCGGCCGATTCCGATCCCTGGCCGATCGATCGGTGCATCTCTATAAATAAGTAATCAAATAAATTAGCATGATAATGTCCTGTATCGGCGATCTCACAGGCTAATGATAGGACGATATGAAAATTGAGCATATCGCCCAATATGTGATGTGTGTGTGTGTGTGTGTGTGTGTGTGTGTGTGTGTGTGCATTCAATCTGTTAAAGTGTTGATCCCTTCATTTGATGTCTAGATGGCTCAAGAGGATATGCTGTGCGACTGCATTATTCGTCCACCTTTTCTTTTCCACCGTCTCTTTCTCTCTCTCTGTTCTCCATTCACTGCTCATCTCGCTTTAGCAGAGTTTTCTAAAAGGATTAGACAGAAAGATTCACCCTCTATTGACAGAACATCATTACACATCTCCCATTGGAAATGTGTGTGCATGTGTGGATCTCTATCTCTCTCGCACACATACATACACACACTGGGTTAAAATTCAAATATACACCCCAGGTATGATTGGCAGTGACACACAGAAGATGTCAGAGATCTCTGAATGGCAAATTCTCTCTGCCTCTGTTTTTAACTGTCGTTCTCTCATGATGTGTCATATTTTTGAGTTTGAGTACATCTATGGTAATCAAATGGCAGCAGAGTGGAAAAACTTGATAAGGTACTGTCAGTTCACACTGATGTGGGTGGCTTGTTACAGAAGCAGGAAAGGCTCTTATAACACCACTTATTCTGTTGTCTGAAAGGTTAACATGAAGACACAGCAATCAGCCTGTCCTTCAGTTAACACACACACACAATCGCAATCAGTGAGTCGCGGGGTTGAAACATGTCAGGCTGCCACTGTGGTCTGTCTGACATCCTGTTAGTGTCTCTTGGTACTGACTGTCCAGTAGCGGTGTGAATGAGAGTGTGTGTGGGTTAGTTGTTAGTGAATTCTGGGAGCACATGCCCTGATAGTATGTCTCATTCTGTTTTGTAATCGTTAAGAGCTTTTTAGCTCCACTAAAATGCCAGCTGTTGTTTCTGTTGCCATTTTTATAAGTGGTTTTGCTTTTGCTTGCAATTTGGTACAGGTTGTGCCTATTGGTTTACCCAGATGAAAATTTTATTGCTCAGTGGTTGTTCTTTAAAAACTCTGGAAGTTTAATGGACTTCTCAGTCATGTTTTTTAAAAGCAACCCAAAATGAAAACATGTAATTTACAGTACTCGCACTTAAGTCATTCAAACCTTTATTTTATTTTTTGGATTTGAAAGATTTCAAGCTTCAGTTTTCCAGAGGAAAAGACAGATAGAAACAGTGTTTGCATAAAGTAAGACTATAAAGCTACAAAATTTCTAGAATAGAACAGACCAGATAATTGAGTCTTGAAATAATCTGATAGAAAATGTATGTTGGCTAAAATAAGTACAGTTTGAGGAATTCTTGAAAATTACAGTTAACATACAGTATGCACATTACGTTTTTTATTTTTTTTGCTTTTGTTTTGTGAAACTCCTATGGAATTTGTGACTTGTTATTAATATCTCATTAATGTTTGGTTCATTTGGTCATGCTGACATTGCTGGGTAAGATCCATGGACCACCCAATCCTGTAAACTAATTAATATTCATAAGCCAAGTCTTTACCATAGTAGTGTTAGTAGTAGATTTGTGAGATCATTCTTTTCTCTCAATTGAGAAGTGCTAATGAACAGCTTAATCTATGAAACTTCCAGAATTCACAAACGTAACTTTTGTTTGTTGGTACTTTTTCTGTATCTAATGTGCTCTATCAGGAAAGCTCAGTAAAATGGACAAAAGAGGGCAGATTTTAGTCATGATGACTTGCAAATCATGTACTTTGTATATTAGAGGATTAAATGAAATTGTCAGGTGTTATAGGTACATATTTTCCTTGGAAAATATTCTGTTTCAGTAACACTGTAATAAAGTATAGAAATTCTCAAAAATTATACTTAAAGGGGTCATATGATGCTATTTCTATTTTTCCTCTTCTTTAGTGTGTTATGTAGCTATTTGTGCATGTATAAGATCTGCAGAGCTACAAAAAGAATAGCCTACAAGGCTGGCTGTGCAAAGGCTATTTCTAAAAAAAAGGGTCAATTCCGACTTTGCTATGTCAATCTGGCGCTTATTCTGAATCAGCTACTGTAAGTATGTTTTCTTAATAGTTTAAGTGTTTGCTATTGACTGTTCAAATGCGGAGTTTTGCGCCGTGTAGAGTATCGCGTCGTGTGAGAGAGAGACAGGGTCACATCACAGTGGAGTCATCTTTCTTAATCGCGGCTTGTGTACTGCAAATACATACGAGCATCATCACTGTGTCTGTCACGCAACTCTGTTCCCCTTTCGGGCTTGAACTGATGGTAAAACTAAGGACATTATGTACTGTCTTTACATTTATGTTGAAAGCTGAAGCTCGCGATTATGGAAAGGGAGGTTACATTTCCGATGCGTGCTTGTGGTGTTCGGCCAATCACAATGCACTGGGTCAGCTGGCCAATCAGAGCAGACTGTGCTTGTTGGAAGGAGGGGCTTTGTAGAAAGCGACGCTGAGAGAGGCGGGGCATAGAGGACCTACAATAATGTACAGTATTTGAAAAATAATGTGTTTTTGAACATTAAAGCATGTCAACATATTCTGTTACACCAAATACACAAAGTAATGATCTTTAAAATAGCATCATATGACCCCTTTAAGTATATTACTTGGAGGGGCCGTGGCCCAATGGTGTCTTTAAGAAAAAATTGTTATATGAAAGTAATCTCATTTGTGATGTTTTTATTCCTTGAATAGATATGGCATGTGTTATATAAAGCAGTTCATATCTCTCTTTTTGTTAGTCTTGTCTTTGTCTTACTCTTTCTTTTCTAGTCCTGGCTCAGTGGAGGTTGTCCTGCTTTATTTCCCTATTTCCGCTCTGGCCTGGTTCACAAACGTATTTATAGATGTCTCCTCAGGCCCCTGGCAACACACACGTGTTCCCCTGGTTTTTGTCTTAGATGCACCATCTCCTAAATCAGTAACGTGTAAAGCAGGGCTGGATCTGTTCACGTCTTGCCATGGTACGATAAATGTTCTCAGCATCAGATCAGATGTTTGTGTGCTTTCAGTTGTTTTGCAGTAGGGATGTTGTATTGTACTGTAGTGTTATATAAGAGCCCTGACAGGTACAGCCAAGTTTCTTATATTAGAGTGAGAAAGAAGGAGAGGACGAAAGAGAGCGAGAGAGGATATCATGCTGTGCGCAGAAATGCGATAAATGCCAAACATTCTGTGATAGAACACAAGGTAATTATGAAAGTGCAGAGAGGATGCACTCTATGGGGTGCATGGGCAGGTTTGAGTGCTAACGCGACCATCAAGAGCAGGTTATGGAATAAATCTGATCATGTGTGATTCGTTTTGTTTAGTAGAGCCTATGGAAAACCCAAATGTTTTGTGAGGAGAGGCGAGCAAAAAAATTAATTTTCTTATTAATGTATCAAAAAATGTCCCTGCTTTACTGCCTTTCAAAAGTTTGTGGTCTGTATGATTTTAATTTATTATTATTATTGTTTCAAAAGAAATGAATACTTTTATTGAGCAAGGAATCATTAAATTGATCAAAATTGAAAGTAAAAACATTTATAATATTTGATAAAAGATTTGTTTCAGATTTTCTGTTTTTTTTTTCTGTTTGAAGAATCTGTTTTTGTTTTTTTTCAAATCCTGGAAAAAAATATGTATCATGGTTTCCATAAAAATAGCAGTAGAATTGTGTTTAACTTTGATAATAATAAATGTTACTTGAGCACCATATATTATGATTTCTGAAGGATCATGTGACACTGAAGACTGGAGTAATGGCTGCTGAAAATTCAGCAATTTATAAATTGTACATATAAATATACATTGTAAAATTTTTAGTAATATTTCACAATATTACTGCTTTACTGTATTTCTGATTAAATAAATAAGCCTTGGTGACCATAAAATATTTATTTCAAAAACATTAAAAAATCTCACCAATGTCAAAGTCTTTAACAGTAATATACAGTATAACCTTTCAAGACAGTCATACATTGATCTCCGATATTGTTAAATGACAATATATGCTTAGGCAGAAGCCATAAGTCAGTGTGATTTCAGTTTTATTTCTTAAAAAAAAAAAGTCATGTATCTGATTTGAATCGAAGAACTACAAACCCGATTCCAAAAAAGTTGGGACACTGTACAAATTGTGAATAAAAACAGAATGCAATGATGTGGAAGTTTCAAATTTCAATATTTTATTCAGAATACAACATAGATGACATATCAAATGTTTAAACTGAGAAAATGTATCATTTTAAGGGAAAAATAAGTTGATTTTAAATTTCATGGCATCAACACATCTCAAAAAAGTTGGGACAAGGCCATGTTTACCACTGTGTGGCATCCCCTCTTCTTTTTATAACAGTCTGCAAACGTCTGGGGACTGAGGAGACAAGTTGCTCAAGTTTAGGAATAGGAATGTTGTCTCATTCTCGTCTAATACAGGCTTCTAGTTGCTCAACTGTCTTAGGTCTTCTTTGTCGCATCTTCCTCTTTATGATGCGCCAAATGTTTTCTATGGGTGAAAGATCTGGACTGCAGGCTGGCCATTTCAGTACCCGGATCCTTCTTCTACGCAGCCATGATGTTGTAATTGATGCAGTATGTGGTCTGGCATTGTCATGTTGGAAAATGCAAGGTCTTCCCTGAAAGAGACGACGTCTGGATGGGAGCATATGTTGTTCTAGAACTTGGATATACCTTTCAGCATTGATGGTGCCTTTCCAGATGTGTAAGCTGCCCATGCCACACGCACTCATGCAACCCCATACCATCAGAGATGCAGGCTTCTGAACTGAGCGCTGATAACAACTTGGGTTGTGGGTTGTCCTTTTAGTCCGGATGACATGGCGTCCCAGTTTTCCAAAAAGAACTTCAAATTTTGATTCGTCTTTCGTCTGACCAGTTTTCCACTTTGCCACAGTCCATTTTAAATGAGCCTTGGCCCAGAGAAAACGCCTGCGCTTCTGGATCATGTTTAGATACGGCTTCTATTTTGACCTATAGAGTTTTAGCCGGCAACGGCGAATGGCACGGTGGATTGTGTTCACCGACAATGTTTTCTGGAAGTATTCCTGAGCCCATGTTGTGATTTCCATTACAGTAGCATTCCTGTATGTGATGCAGTGCCGTCTAAGGGCCCGAAGATCACGGGCATCCAGTATGGTTTTCCGGCCTTGACCCTTACGCACAGAGATTGTTCCAGATTCTCTGAATCTTTGGATGATATTATGCACTGTAGATGATGATAACTTCAAACTCTTTGCAATTTTTCTCTGAGAAACTCCTTTCTGATAATGCTCCACTATTTTTCGCCGCAGCATTGGGGGAATTGGTGATCCTCTGCCCATCTTGACTTCTGAGAGACACTGCCACTCTGAGAGGCTCTTTTTATACCCAATCATGTTGCCAATTGACCTAATAAGTTGCAAATTGGTCCTCCAGCTGTTCCTTATATGTACATTTAACTTTTCCGGCCTCTTATTGCTACCTGTCCCAACTTTTTTGGAATGTGTAGCTCTCATGAAATCCAAAATGAGCCAATATTTGGCATGACATTTCAAAATGTCTCACTTTCAACATTTGATATGTTATCTATATTCTATTGAGAATAAAATATAAGTTTATGAGATTTGTAAATTATTCCATTCCTTTTTTACTCACAATTTGTACAGTGTCCCAACTTTTTTGGAATCGGGTTTGTACAAATATTTGAAAATCTGGAATCTGAGGGTGCAAACAAAAAAATCTAAATACTGAGAAAATCGCCTCTAAAATTGTCCAAATGAAGTTCTTAGCAATGCATATTGCTAATCAAAAATTAAGTTTTGATATATTTACGGTAGGAAATTTACAAAAGAGGCTCTTTTTATACCCAATCATGTTGCCAATTGACCTAATAAGTTGCAAATTGGTCCTCCAGCTGTTCCTTATATGTACATTTAACTTTTCCGGCCTCTTATTGCTACCTGTCCCAACTTTTTTGGAATGTGTAGCTCTCATGAAATCCAAAATGAGCCAATATTTGGCATGACATTTCAAAATGTCTCACTTTCAACATTTGATATGTTATCTATATTCTATTGTGAATAAAATATAAGTTTATGAGATTTGTAAATTATTCCATTCCTTTTTTACTCACAATTTGTACAGTGTCCCAACTTTTTTGGAATCGGGTTTGTACAACACCCACAATCCTGAAATGGAAAACTCTTTAAATCGAACAATCATAGAAGCTGCTGTTACCATAGAAACAAAAACTGCATTGAAAGCAGTGAACTCCTATGAAGCATTGCAAATCATACATAATCACATTTGCTAATATAGTGCTTTTTATACTAATAATCAATCTTTTTTTTATGTACTGTTGATTTTTCTTTGATTATGCCATTCACAATGCTTAATGGGCTGAGTAATTAATTGTTTTACGAAAGATATTAAAGGTCCCCTGAAATGCTTAGAAACATGCAGCGTTACTCTGTGTTGACATCATTTTAACTGAAACAGGAAGACATCAAGCAGCCCCGCCCCTTTTTAAAATAGCCAATAGCGTTCGTTTATATCACAGCTTGGGCTAGAGCTGTTCAGAGCCGTTGAGCTCTGTAAAGCCGCATTTGACTGGGTATGCCAGCCACAATCTCATCCATATTGCTATAAAATATAGCATTCTGTGTAGAATTCAAATAGCTCCGATACATTTTGTGGTCTGCACCGACTCGCACATGTGATCCGCTCCGTGCTATCGTGTCTCTGGACCGGAGCACAGTGTGTGTGTGTGACAGCATGAAAACCAGACGTCTTTTTTTCCTCAATGGAAAGCATATTTACACTGTTTGAATCGTTCCCTGTCCCCTATATAGTGCACTACGTGCCATTCACTGAACAGAAAATACCAATTATGTGGACAAGTGACCGATTTCAGCCGCGGCTTCAGTGTCTATTTTATAGTGTAGGGGGCGGGCGCTTCGCATTCTACAGAGCATTTGATTGGACAGAAAGTTTGATAAGAAGCTGAAGTACGATTTGACGTCAAAAAAAATCGTTGAGCCGTTTTGGCGGAAGTGACAAACTGCAAGCTTTGAATGCTTATATCTTCTAAATGCGAATTTTGTCACTGTTTTGGCACACACTGCCTTATAGATAACCTTAAGACTAACATACTGATACTAACACCCAAAAAACTTTAATTTTGATTTCATGGGGACTTTAAATACACATTCTTTCACCTTTGTCTTGTCTCTGGATTTTCAAACACTTCCTAATCTCAAAGCTGATTGATTTGGTTCATGCCTTAGATCACTAACTGAAGACTTTTCTCAATGGAGAAAATTAATGGGGATACTTCAGGAATTAAAAAGTGGGCGGTGACTGCTGCACTGTATTGTAATTTAAATTGAAATTTAAAATATCTTATGATTGGCTCTTGCTGCGAGTGACAGGCTTATTCACATTCAACCCGGACACACAATTCATCTTTTGCTGGAAACGTGTCAACATTGTGCCTTGTCACATTAGGACACCGTGTTAGCAAATAATTTATGTCAGAGCTGTGACCTGGAAGTTAGCTTGGCCACATTGAGCCCTGGCACACGCAAATTTACATCCTGTATGAAAACTGGGCATGTGTAACCTATGTGAATTTCTTTACTGAGAATTCGTTGTGTCAAAGGGTGATTGCAAATTAAAAAAATAGAAAATCTAGTTGCTGAGTTCAGCTTGCTGAAGACTTTAGGATTGGTGATGCATGTTGGGAAGCCAGAGGGCAGTTTATTCCTCTTCCACTCTTGAAATGAACGACTGCAAGCACTCACTCACTCACTCACTCACTCACTCTTTCTTTTATTTCTAATATATGTCTTATATTTTTCACACTTTCATTCATTCACACCTTATTCTGCCCATTCTGCTTTTCAGTTTTTGAGGGAGAGAGAGAAACGAGGGAGAACATGTCTTAAATAATGAAACAGGTTGAAGGGTAGACTCGGTTATCTGGGCAGACAATCCGGCCCCTCAGGATTTCAAACACACATATATGCACTCAAACACACACATATGCTAGTTCACAGAAACATTGACCATGAAAGAGAGAGAGATACTGTAGGGGTTAGTGTTGGGCGATATGGTCATTTTTCAAATCGTCATATCGCCAGTCCGTGAGATCGCCGATACACGATATTATTGTGTGTGGGTGGGTGGGTTCAAGAGAGAGACTCTCTGTACTTGTCATAGGCTATTTCATAACTATTTGATGTTTTAAACCGCGAGAAAGAGGGAGCCTATGGAAGCACCACGAATCTAAATAATATACTTTAAAACATACTGATAAACTAACATGTTAAATACAAAAACATTTAAAACAGCTAGTTCATATATATTCGTCATATAACAGTCATACATCGCTAGGACTGCGCGTCCTGTGACAAGTTTGCCGCATCGACGCACAGAAGTTATCAGTCTGGTCTACAAAATCAGTCAACGGTGAAATTCAAAAGTAGATTTATTTTAAAGACCAACAGTTTAACACTAAATATTGGACCTATCGTCGATATACGATACACACACAACCCTAGTAGGGATTAGATCTGTTTTATTTAAACCGATTAGACAGTTGATGTTGACTGTATGTACAGTATGTACGAGAGCAGAATAAATTTCAGTGCCGACTCGTGTGTACTAAATCATGTCTTGAAAATGTAAAAATACAGGTTTCTATGAAGATTAGATACTGTAGAACTGTATGTACAGTATCTCAGATTAAAAACAATAAAAGTCAATAGAAAGTTCCCACCGGGATGGAAAAACAAACATGTGCGACTGCATTGAAATCATAAGGACCGATAAGGACATGAAACTATCATAACCATAAAAGATGAACCATAAAATCCAACTAGCGATGCGTAAGACATCCTGATTGAGGAAGTGAAACCCAACAAGGCGACCCGGCTCTTTTCCACTTCTAGAAGAGCATCAGTTGAGGCGCTAACTGTTGTTTGTCCTGGCTGGTGTTCTCGTCACTTCTAATTGTATCATTGACCTTCAGTCATTAGTGTTGGAAGAGACGTTCATCGGATCTTCAGCTGCCCACGGCTAATGTCAATGAATATAATCAATCATATTCTGTCGCAGAGGATAAGCTAGGTGTCAGCTGCGCATCGGTGAGCAAGTGCTCCGCTTGAGCTGTGCATTAACATGGACATGATGGTATTGAATGTGACTATTGCGTGTACGTGGCAAAGCTTCCTGCAATTTCCATTAATTTTCAAGCAGGTTTAAGATTACTAACTAGCTGGTTTGATATTGGTGTTAGCTGGTGAACCAGTAGAACTGATGGGCAAGATGGTTGGACCAGCAGGGTTTTGTTGGTTAATCAAACTAAATAGCCTATAGGTGATTGTTGTAATAAAAACGGTTAACTCTGTGCTTTTTTGTATTCATTTTCTGTTTTTCAGAAAGAAAACATTAATAACGTGACTCACATTTAAAGGGATTGTTCACCCAAAAATGAAAATTCTGTCATCAATTACTCACCCTCATGTCATTCCAAACCCGTAAGATGGCATTAAACTCAGTTAGTGAGGGCTCGGTTAAAATATTGCAAATATACAGGCCGTTCAGATTACTTGTTAAAGTGCAACGAAATACCTTACATCAGCAGACGATATGTCTGTGTTTGTGGTTGGAGACTCCTTCACCGGCTACAGGCTCCTCATTTGCGCATGCATGTGTGTGTGTGTGTGTGTGTGTGTGAAATACAGTGCTGAATGAAAAAGCGGGGCAATTTGATCATAATAGCCGAATTTAAGACCTTCATTCATCTTCGGAACACAAATTACAAGATATTTTTGAGAGCTTTCTGACCCTCTATAGACAGCAATGCAACTATCATTTTCAAGGCCCAGAAAGGTAGTAAGGACATCGTTAAAATAGTTAATGTGACACCAGTGGTTCAACCGTAATGTTATGAAGCTACGAGAATACTTTTTGTAAGCAAAACGTATTCGAGTGCGCATTCAAGAGAGTACCATGATGCATGCGCTTGGTGCTGATGATGCAGGAGTCGTTCTCTGTTCTCTGATGTTGAACCCAGATGTGCTGTGCCTTGTTTACAAGCAGAGAAACGCTCACGCATGCATCGTGCATGGTACTTTCTGTGAACATGTGTCAAAGACACGGAAGAGAAGAAGTTGTTGAATTTTAACAATGTCCTTACTACCTTTTTGCGCCTTGAACATATCGGTTGTGTTGCTGTCTATGCAGGGTCAGAAAGCTCTCGGATTTCTTCAAAAATATCTTAATTTGATTTCTGAAAATGAACCAAGGTTTTACGGGTTTGAGTTTGGTGAGTAATTAATGACAGAATTTCATTTTTGCCCGAACTATCCCTTTAACTAAGTTCAAGTTTACTTGTGCATTCGCATCATTGTCTCATGTTTACTTTATAGGATATGTTTTGGAGTGTTCATTAATCAGCTAGCAAAGCGAAATCAAAAACCACTTTGCCAATGTTCAACACTAGGGAACAAACAAGCACACCAGCATGCCATGAGAACCAGTAATGCTGGCCGTTTCTGCAGAGCTGGTGCCATTTTGCAGGATTTTATCTTACTTACAGCTAAAATTGGGCTTTGAGTGAGTTGAGCACAAACACAGCTACAGCTTTATAATCATTCAGATACACACACAAGCGTGCAACTAATTTACAGCGTTTACTCAATCACCTGCAAAAACACGCCCGACTAATACAAACAACCCCCTTACATATACACACAGTCTCCAGATACCATACATACCCTTCTCTCTAGATCTCTAGTAGGACAGTTTTTGAAAAGCTTTATTCAAAAACAAGTATCGTCTGTATAAATAAAGTCTGAGATGCTTCATTAATCAGACTGATTAAGGGCCGGCACTAAATCTTAACTTCCATTACTGATCTGAGGCCAGACAACCATCACTGCTGCTGTATAATTACAGGAAAGAGCTGCTTCGTCCTTTTACTGTTCAATAACGCCATTAGACTGAAAAAGTGCTTTCATTCATTTTAAGCGTCCTCTGGCCGAACTAACTTGCGTTGCTTTGCTAGATCAGCAGTAATACCTCTGATTAAACCTTTGAGTCGAATGTGGATATTCAAGGGGATTGTTTTGAAATTTGATTATTTGAACAGATTTGTGGAATATGAGGATTTCATGAGTGAAGTCTATAGTCATGAGTACATGAGCAGAGATTACAACAGCAGGAGGAAAAGTGTCATTTCTTTTATAGCTGTCTGTCCCTTTAGCATCCTTGTAATTGCTAATAAAATGCTATCTTTAGCTAGCTCTATTATCTAGTTTCCCTACAATGGCTGCAATGCTGTTTATGGGTGTAATGAACATTTTGGTGTTAAATTGGATCCTTCCGGTGTGCTGCAGAAGGGAAAATAAGAATAATGTAATGGGAAGATGCTATCAGTATAAGTTAAGTTTATTTTATGCAGTTGACCTTTTGTTAAGCTCCTCCTTTCTTGGTTTCTGTTGCTAACTCTATAGGAATATGCTGAAAACAGGGTCATTTAAATGAGTAGCAAAAATTTCTTCGATTATCATTCCTAGATAGGTTGGAATGAATCGTGACATTGTGACATTGTGAAACATTTACCCTTGTACTGTAAAGAAGTGGTAAATTAAGCAATAACCGGATTAAAAAGCGAAGAGACTTTTGCTTTTTTTTTGTAAAAAGCAAACGCTTATCACAGTAATTTGAAAGCGATTACTAGTGATAACATCAGTGTAAGTGAACACAACTTTTTCTAATGTTTCTACAACATACTCACTGTGGCAGTGTGAACTCTTTAGTTACTGTCAACACTACAACCTGAATCAGTATGTACATGAATCAGCATTAAATTATTAAAATTAATTTACCTTGGAGCAAATGTTGATGCTTTTACTGATGTTTTGCATGTTCATTAAGTAATGAGGGCAGAGAAAGCAGCATGCGCTTCTCCAGATTCATTTAAAATTTTTTTTTTTTTTAAAGGTACCCATCTTTTCTGGGTACCTTGTATCAATCATGTTTTACTACATTTTTCTTTTTCTTTTTTTAATTTTGGCAAAATTTGTAAAATTCCAAACTGTTCAAACACACATATCTTCCTTAGACTTATTTTAGTATTATTTATATAGTATATTTAATGTTATATAATGTTACTATTTAATGTTTTTAATTTTATTACTTCAGTTTTCAATTTAATTTTTGTTTGTTTTAGAAAATGTATGTGCTTATGTTATTGTTGTCCGTTTTATTTATTTTTTTATGTTTCTTTTTAGCTTTTATTTATTTATTTGGCTATTTTAATACTTCAACTTACTTATGCTAGTTTCCAAGATGATAGCATTTATAATCTTTGAAGTTTTTCATATCATTTGTGTATTTTATTTCAGCTTTATTTTAATTAACAAAAAATATTTTTTTATAGTTTTAGCTAACAATAACAACACTGAGATTTACTTTAGAAATACGCAAAAGTCTTGATTGTAATCATGACAAGTTATGAAAGGAAGGGTGCAGAAGATCAGGATTATAGTCAGAGAAATGTAGGGTTTTCTTAAAGGAATAATATTAAAGGGGTCCTATTATGCTCTTTTACAAAGTCTTGATTTTGTTTTGGGGGTGTACTAGAACAGGCTCTCATATTAGGTTGTTCGAAAAACACATTTTTCACATATTTTACATTATTACAGCACCTCTCTCCCCAATCTGGCATGAACGGCTCGAATAGTTCCTGTATCAAATGAAGGCCCGCCTTCTGAAATACGAAATGTGCTGTGATTGGTTAGCTGGGCCAGTGTGTTGTGATTGGTTAGCTGGGTCAGTGTGTGTTGTGATTGGCAGCACTCGGCGCCTGATCGGTAAATGTCATGCCCCTTACCATAGCCGCCTGCCAGCTTCAGTGTAAATATTGCGTCAAAATCAAATCAATACACACACACACACACATTGTGCTCGGGGTCTTGTGTCTGTGTGATCTGAATATTGTCATGATGGGTTGAGACCTTCAGTCACTCAAACTGCTCTGAGTCAAAAAGCATCCAATGACATAGATCTTCCTCCTCTCTCTCCTTGCTTCATCTCTATCTGGTTCTCTCTTTCTCTGTTTGCTGAGGGCAGGTTGTCCAGTCCACTAAGAGGACAGAGACACTGATAAGTGTGTGTATCTGTGTTTGCGTGTGTCCTTCCCGATGGTTCCTGTAGTCTGAGGTCTATGTCCAGTTCTGTCAGCTGAGGCTCAGACCAGCTTTAGTTTGTTTAAGCTTCAGTCTTGCACTGTGAGTGAAACATGACTTAACCTTTGATGCAGTAATTAAAGAACAAAGGAAATCATTTTTCATTCATTTTGTCTTGGTTGCCAGTAAAAGTAAACATTCTTTAAACAAGATGCATTTACTTGAAGCAAAATTTTGTCTGCGAGATATTAAGAGCTGTTTTACATACACTATATTTCGGTACCATATTTGGTTATTGGCAGAGATTTCATTAATATATCTGTATTAGTCATACTGGATATATATCAGTTGATTTAGGCTATTTAATTGTGCTTGCTCATTTCCCTGTTTTCTGCATTTAGATTACCTTTGCCACCATGTCAAAATAGTGTAGAATTTTATTATTGGTAATAATATTAGTATTGGATAACATACATATTTACATTAATATATAATGCACTCTTTTATCGGATAGACTTACATGCGCCTGGTGTTATTGTGCAGGATTCATCAGTGTTTATTTATTTCAAGAAAAGATCAATTAAGATAAATTAACTTGTAATAAAATCAAAATTAACAATAATAAAATGTATTAATAATAAAATCAAATCCCACCCTGCATGTTTTTCTCAATTAATTTCCACTCGGTCCACTCGGGAATATGTCAGATTAAATAAGAAAATCTGTTGAGAACGCTGTTTTGACTTTAAAATGTCACATTAATGTTGCTGCTTTTCAGATCTGAGCACATTTTCCCATCTGTGGTTACTGGAGTTGACTCAGTCATCAGTCCTTCCATCATTCCTTCCTTTCTGTCTCTCTCTCCCTCCTTCTTGGGTGAGAACACAGCAAACGGATTTACAGCTCCCACAGTAATGAGTGTGAACTGCAGTAAGAGCAGGCCACAGCAGGGGGGAACTGGGGAGAAGAAAAGAAACTAAGTAGGAGTGAGGGAATTAAAAAAAAGAGATGGAGAATTAGCATATCCATCTTCGTTTTTGCTTATTAGTGCTGCTGGTGTTAGTGGGTTTAATGGCCTTGACTCTGAATGTGAGAGACTCCTGCTGTCCATTTCTTTGTTGGACTGATTTTGGCAGGCAGTGAGGCGAACAGCTCTGGTCCCATCCAAAAGGGTCATGAGGGCAGAGTCAGGGCTTACTGTCAAGCTAGTCGAGCTGTTTCAATCAGGTCTTCACCGGTTCAGTCAAGGTGTTCTTCCAGCTCTACCTGGAGATAGATTTAGAAGGTCAAACTGTGCTTTGGAATATAGTTGGGTCCCTGTCAGCCTAAGGATGGAATACACTACATGGATTTTACCCAGAATTTAGCTTCAGTTTGCAGTCTGAACAAGCTAGTTGCTGAACGTCAGAGCCAGTCTACAGATTTTGGCAAGTTGGAGCTGACGGATTTTAAACGATTAGCCTAGTTCACTTCCAGAATAAAAATTTCCTGATAATTTACTCATCCCCATGTCATCTGAAGATGTTTCTTCAGTCAAAAAGAAGGTTTTTGAGGAAAACATTCCAGGATTTTTCTCCATATAGTGGACTTCAATGGGAGCCAATGTGGTGAAGGTCCAGATTGCAGTTTCGATGCAGCTTCAAAGGGCTCTACACGATCCCAGCCGAGGAATAAGGTCATATAAAGTGAAATGATCAGTCAGTTTCTAAAAAAATAAATAAAAATAAAAATGTATATACCACAATTGTTCATTTTGCACTGGCTCTGCGATGCGCATCCATGACTTCACACTTTAAATGATCACGTTGGAAAGGGCTTTTCAGGTTCAAAAAGATGAAAAACTCCATCTCATTTTCTCCTCCAACTTCAAAATCGCCCAACATCATTATTTTACCTCATCATTACTGTATTTAAGGGCATTTGACTTTCTTTGCATGTTCGCTGTAAACAGTGGGTCGGTACTTCAGCCTACATCACGCATGACCTTTCCAACGTGACTGTTGTCGTGAGGTCAAACCAATGCAAGACGAACATTTGTGGTTAAAAAGTATATACATTTTTACTTTCTTTTAAGAAAATGACCAATGGTTTCACTAGATAAGACCCTTATTCCTCTGCTGGGATTGTGTAGAGCCCTTGGAAGCTGCATTGAAACTGCAATTTGGATTTTCAACCCGTTGAGGGGCACTTCAGACTATGATTCCATACAGTCGGAGGATGTGAAACATGTTTGATATTTTGAGCTGATTTTAGAACACATTGTTTTAATGTGCCATTTGCCTCCTAGCAACAGTTTTACAAAGTTGTCCAAAGTTGCCTATAGTGTTTTAAAATCTGTTTAGATTTGAAAAGTTGTGCATGTATTCAAGCATTTAGTCAACATGGTCTATAATCAGGTTGACCAAGATGGTCTTCAAAATAAACCATCTGCTATTCCAGTTGATCAACTAAACCACTTTGGGCCAGCTCCAAACCACAAGAAACCATGTAAAACCAGCTACCACACCTGCATTTTCCACCTCAACACTCTTGACATTAGCAGTCAAGGTTGTTACAGTGTTTTGGATAGAGAACGGGGCAATTTAACTCTTCCGTCTGGATCTCCTGATGATATTTGGCTTCTCTTTTTTGGATGCCATTTCACAGAGAAAATGGTGAGGGAGGGCTAGTTAAATGAAAAACAAGAAGGATGACAGGTGACGCTGAGGGAGGTGAGCAAGATTGCCGTAAATTGTCAGCGCTTGAATCGTTGTTGTCATATTCCAGCCTGTCCTCTCCAAATAACTGCTCCCGGTATGTGTGCGAGCATGTGTGATCTTTTGGAGTGCGTCACTGCAGCCCTCTGCAATGATGTTACCCAAGGCACAACTCACGTCCCAGAATCCTCTGGTGTTCCGCTTAAGCAACTGTCTTTTCCGAGCCCTTTCGCACACACACATTTACATACGTACACATGGCGTGTCAGTTTGTGTGAAATTCCCCTGTTTCCCTTTCTCTCATATTCCGAAGCCAATTAAACCACAGAAGAGCTGTAACCCACTCCACTGAACTGATCCCATAATTCTTCTGTAGCTTTTAAAAATTAGTCTTTTATTAGTTAACTGTGTCAAACAAGCTCTTGACAAAAGACTCGTCCTGGAATTCTGACTACAGCCAAATCAAAAGACGTTCATTGGTGCTAACAGAGGTGGTTTAGAAATAAGCCAGCCTTAGCTGTACCGGGCTTGGTTAGTCTGTCGGACTGACTCAGATCAGTTCAACGCCTCCTCTAAGGCTCCACACATGAAAATGATATGACATGTGATGCTGTGACATGACGCACGGTATACGGACAGCATTTTGAGTTGTTCAGTGTAAGACGTGAGTTCATTAATAAAACACGCCCATATTTATTTTTGCACCCTTATTTCTGCTTTGCTCTATGACGCACGCCTCGTCCGTCTGTCTCCAGAAGCGAAGCGTTCTGGTTGGTTGGCAGAGAGGCTTTCGTTGCTGTAGAAATGCTGTCTAATTGACAGGAAGTCAGAATGTGAAAAATTGCTGTTGTCCATTCTGTTGGGCTTATTTTGGTAGGTGGTGAGATGAACAGCCAGGCTCTGCTCAAAGGGGGTCCTGAGAGAAGGATGTTCATGGTGAAGTTTTAAGGTGGTCAAGTTATGTTTGGTTAACATTATTGTTAAGTATGTTAACCAGTTCAGCCATGTCTCCACCACTTTACCAGGTTGACCAAAGGAGTGGTCACATTAGCGAAATTTGGCATGCAAATCGTCAGTAGTGTAGTTTAGTGTAGCGATGTTTGAATCATAGCTCACACAGAAGTCACTTTCAAACTTAGAAGTTTTCTGTTGGTCATTGTGGCAAATCTGCATGACTAATCTGAATTTGTTGCGAAGTTTGCATAGAGAAATCTTTCACCCTCATGCGAAATTCCTGATGGCATGCATTCCTATTGAAATTACTGGATTTTGCCATGAAAATTCACCAGTGTTAAATATGACCGCATCTTAAGATGGTCTACAAGTCAATAAGCTCGTAGACCATCTTAGTCATCAGCTGGTGGAAAAAAAATTTAAATTCATAAAATACGTTTGTGTGGTTTTGTTATTTTCTAGCAATAAACTTGAAATCACACCAACTTAAATGTCGAATTTATAAAATGTAATAAATACTTAATTATTGTTTAATAAATAACAATTAGTGTATTTTAGTTATAATATGAAATCTATCTAAAACTAAACTGATCTATAATGGGTACAAAACTAATCCAGCTAATTTGCAACCAGATGTTGTTTTCTAGTCACTGATAAATTTATGTTTTCCATAGATTAAATTTTAAATTCACAAATACGTTTGTGTGGTTTTGTTATTTTCTAGCAATAAACTTGAAATCACACCAACTTAAATGTCGAATTTATAAAATGTAATAAATACTTAATTATTGTTTAATAAATAACAATTAGTGTATTTTAGTTATAATATGAAATCTATCTAAAACTAAACTGATCTATAATGGGTACAAAACTAATCCAGCTAATTTGCAACCAGATGTTGTTTTCTAGTCACTGATAAATTTATGTTTTCCATAGATTAAAGAAATTGGTTGATCTTGAAGAATGCTGGTATTGCAGCTGATTAATCAACTAAACCAGCTCAGACCAGCTGGAAAATATGTAAAACCTACTGCCACCAAAAGCTTGTTTTTTTCAGGGTTTTCTAGCATGGGACTTCAACACTTCTGAGAGCATTAAAGCAGGTCTCAGATCAGCAGTCAAGGTCATAACAGTGTTTTGAATGAAGAACGGAGCAATTTTGGTGGAAAAGATGTTTGATTGTAATGGACAAAAATCCCCTGTAGATTGTACCTTAGAATGTCACAAATACGCGCACACACAATTAGCGTACATGTCATCATAAATGCCATGGTCGTTATGGTGAATCTTTGATGTGCGCATCACATTTGCACTCTTTTATGTCTTCCCTCCCTTCTTCCCTTTTCCTTTTATCTACTGTGGTTCTTTTCCAGTCATTCTCTCTCTCTCCTTTCTGCCTGTAACAATGCTCTCACACTGAGAAGAAAGAATACTGGTGTGACATGAAAGTCACTAAGAAATCTACACCAGTCAAAAATGAAAAGGACTTTTTTGTTTGTGTGTGCAAGTCTGGCACTTTCCTCGAATCAGGTAAAAAATGTCCTGAAACTCCCGTCTTTTTCAACAGATGTTTAGTGAAAAAAATAATATATGCAGTATATATATCACAAATATGATATAAATATATAAATTGTACATAGGGATGCACCGAAATGAAAATTCTTGGCCGAAGCCGAAACCCAACAAAATAAAAAATTGGGCCGAATACCGAACACGGTTTTTCGAGTTTTTTTCCCCCATGTATTTTGCCAATTTTTGTCACCATTGCACAAATCAAATAGCCAAAATGTGCTTTTTACTGTTTTGTCTTGCTTTTCAAAGAAAAAATCAATTACAAGACAATTTAAAAATATTTAACACTGAACATTTTTTAACATTATACCAGACATTATACCAACAAAGCACAATTTAACTTAAAATTAATAAGTTAGTAAAATAATATTTTTTTGGCCATCAGACCCCATTCTTAAATCAGGCATGTATTTTTTACTATACAAATAAAAGCAGCCTTGCTGAGCAGAAGAGCCTTCTTTTAAAACATTCGAAAATATTACAAATCCCAATTTGAACACTGTGTGAATGTTATAATAAATGTATTAACAGAGCTGTTGAAATTATCATTATTATGGTCTTACTTTTTATTTTATTTTACAGAAGAACAGTAAAATTAGAATACTAACATTTATGAATGTTGATGGAGTTCTTACTTTTTCTCAACTTTTATTTTGGCGGAAACGCGCAGGAAGACTTCAATGCTTCCTTTTTGTTGACAACAGCAGATTTATAAATGATTCTCATTACGAATACATCGCATGTATCGCATTGTCACATGCCTTGTAAAAAAAATCTGAAAAATGTGACTGAGTAACTGACGAGTAACACTGTTTCAGCGCAGATTTTCCTCACACTTTGGACTTTGAACCCTGGTTAACAAGCAGATAGCGCGGTGAGTTCGTGCAGCGCTGTCAGAATACATGCAATTTGTGCGTGCTTTAGAAAATATAACATTCTGCAGTTTATTTACTAATTGTTTAA
>NW_015554160.1:249448-260821 GCF_001515605.1 Sinocyclocheilus anshuiensis
ACGAATCACACAGCGCCTTCACGACATGGCGGCGGCAACAACAATACTACAGCGAGAATAAAAGTTACGCCTTCTTTCTTTGCGTGAACATTTGGGTGGCGTTATGCAAATCTTCCCACATAGTGATGTAGATATGTGGGGGCGTGTTAGAACGAGCCATTTTAGGTAGGCGTGGCTGACTCTTAACTTTTATAGAGAATATCTCTTTGGATTTGATACTTTAGTCTTTGCAACTTTACAGATCTTCTTTATGCACCAAGAGCTTGTAACACTTCAAAGAGAAAGGAAAAATTGAAATCGCATCATATGACCCCTTTAAGGCCATTTCGCAATTTCAATCATCATAAAGTAGCCAGCAACAATCACCCCTTCCTCTTCTCATCGAAGACATGTGATGCAGCACTAAACAGTCTCTCGCTGTCTTTGCTTGTAATGATTTTTGCGTCTTTCACAGACAGTTTAAATGCTTCCACACTGCTGACGTTTGTTGCATTGAGCCTCTCACTCTACGCTGGTTGCTAGTTGATCGCGTTACGTCATTGTTCGGTACAGTTTATTCGGTCTTTTCGCTTATTCGCTTATATAAATAATAATTTCGGTTACCGAACATTCAGTGCATCCCTAATTATACAGTAACACTGGGACATTGCTAAATATAAATTAAATTGGTCATTAAATTGAGTAAATCTAATGGTACATCTACTTATTCACAATATAATGTGATTTGTGACAGTACCTTTGAAAATAATATCGCAAATAAAAAGCTTTATTTCAACAATTATGTATAATCTTGTATAATTTTGTGTGCATACATTTGCATATAATTTGCATATATCATGACAAAAACAACACTCTGCTTAAATTGCCATCTAATCATCGCTGTGAAGTGTCCATTCACTCAAGGAACAAAGGGAGAGGTAATGTAATATTTCTGTCTCTCCTCCAGCAGAGTTATGAATCAGTGACCGTGTTCTGGCTTTAGGAGGTCAATAAAACTTTGTTTACTTGTTAGTTTGTTTTCTTGCACTGAAGATGTGAACTGAAAAACACAAAATATTGAGGTTTTATGTGCTTATATGAGAAACACACATATACATGCATTAAATTGAAGGTGAATTGCACCATGCAAATGTGTTTATCATGACCTGTTGCCATGTTACCTGATTTGCATAATTCTTTTAGTGAATTGGGTGCTAAAACAATGGAGACGGTGTGTGCAAATGAATTTTTTGTGAATTCCCCTATCAGCAAGAAGGTCATTTCGCCTGACCCCATATTAAATTTTCAATGCTTGTCTTTAAAATTCAATTTAAATAATTTAAGTGTCAGAGAATGCATATGGGCACTCAAATCCCAGTAATTGTTACTCAGTAACATCCCTGTGTGTGAAAAGATTTATTTGATTGCTAAATTCTGTTGATACATTCATTAGACTCGTGTTTCAGGGACTGATTACATTTGTACTTGTAGCTGAATTAGCCGTTGCTCCGGTTTCATGGAAAAGAGTCTGGGATATTCTGAGAGGGAATGGAAAATGTCAGAATCCCCCAGGAATGCCCAGACATCCCCTAAACACACACACATACAGTTCTCACAGCAAAAAAAAAAAAATCGTGTTCTGTCCATTTTGTTTGTGTTTGTAATTTCCCATTTCTTGATTGAGTTCCGTGTTAATTCAAAAACTACAAAAGCAGCAAAACAAGAACAGTAATCTTCACCATGATTGGTATTCACCAAAATTACGGAATGTTTAAAGATGACTAACCCTGATTAATCTCTCTCTCCTTGTCTGTCTCGCTCTGCGTCTCTCTTTCTCTTGCTGGCACAGCTTCTTGTTTTGAAAAGCTACATAAACTTCAGCATTTTTTCCATGACTTCAGTCTTTTTTGTACACACACACTCACTCACTCAAACACACACACAGCCCCCCTGTGAGACTTCTTTGTCTGGTGTTGCCCAGAGTGCATGAGTTGAAATAATGGGGCAATGTCACCCGGGCAACAAGACCCCCAGAGCCATCTGTGTTCGTCCTCTAACCAGTGTTTTTGTCTTATGAAACATGGAATCCAGTGTGCTTGTATGTATATGTTTGTATGCGTATAGCCATATATTTACAGACAAAAAAATCTGTATTTATTTAATCAAAAATAATGTCATAAATGTGTGTTAAGGTTTTTGAGTACCATCTGCAGTTTATGAACATTCAAAGCACGCAAATGCTTCCTGCGTCTTAAATGTGTTCGAAAAGCTAAACCATTTCTAACCTCATTTCAGCGGTTCCCCAAAATGACATCAATCAAATCACACAGCTCTTACATGCCAATACTGGGGACTGCTTGTATGTGTGTCTGTATGTGTGTCACAGGTTTACCGTCTAATTTAATCAGGTGATGTAGGAGCAGGAGAGATGACAAGACTATTAAAATGCGAGGGCGAGAGAGAATATCCAGTATAAGAGAGAATAGCAGCAGGAGAGGTGGACGGATATGGTGTTATGATGATGAAAGAGGGAAGCATCGAAGCATGTAGACAGATGAGAAGAAAACATGTGTTGTCCTGTAGTATCTGATGCTGTTTGATCCAGATGGTTGTCTCAGAAATGATACCCTGCCATAGAAGACCGGCAGAGAAAACACACGCACTCCCCCACACCACATGAAAATGGGATCGAGGCATTGCGGTTTCGTTGAAGTCCATATGAGGCAAACTCTCTCTCTCTGTATCCTCCAGTTATCTGTTTGTAGACTTCTTTTCATTCCTCTCCCTCTAGTGAACTTCCAGACTCTCTATGTGGGTCCATGTCAGGAAGATGATGATTTTGTGTGTGTGTGATTTTTCTGCAAATGCAAACCTGGCAAACTATCAGAGCAGGTTTTCTGAGAGCGCAAGACAAATCTAACTTTGGGAACTTAAAGGAATCCCCCATGAGAAATTATCAGAATAACTATGTTCGCACACACACACACCCATACAAGTTTTGTGGAAATATTGATCGTATCATAATGTCTATTTTTATACTTCATGAACTGTTTGTAGTTTTACGAGTTCATCTGGTGGTGTACTCTAGGAGAAGGATGTGAAGAAGGATAGGCGGGTTTGGGTTACTGTAGGTAAAGGAGCTGTTCAGACATGAGACATGACTCAAGACCCTCCAGCTGTCAAAAGGTCTCACAATCTGCACCCATTTATTTTGAAGTGGACTGCAAGTACACTCTTTCTAGCTTAGTTTGCGGTCCAACCATGGCATACAATTGGGGAGGATCAAATTGTCCAGTGTGGAAATGAATTGGGAACACTTTAGTGTATAGGGACCAATTGTCACTATTAACTAGTTGCTTGTTAGCATGCCTATTATTAAAATATTGGAAAAATTTAAAACAAACAGCTGACAAGTGTAATTAAACACAATCACACTAAATGTCAAATATTCAGTCAGTACTGAGATTCCATGGTCAGAACCTTGTTTCTGCCTCTCTTTCGGTCTCGTTTACTCTGCCAAACGCCTCTGTAGGCTGTTAATTAAATTAAATTAACGACCTGTTAGCTCAATTATTCATGAAACCCGAGAACATAGAACACAAGTCCAACCAACACACGCACTGAAGATGCGGACGTGAAATAGAGAAGCGTGAAGAGAAAGATATGTGGTGGTGGTGGGGGGGGGTATGTGGATTTTTTTGGATGAGTTTGGTCTCTGTTGGTACAGTGCATGTGTGAGTGTTCGGATATGGGTTTTGTTTTGTGCTATTGGATGTGATTTAGTGTTTTTATTATTTAGCAGGGATGATGCATTGCTTTAGAGAGAGAGTGTGTGTGTGTGTGTGTGAGTGAGTGTGTAAGAGAGAGACTTAATTTCTTGATGTGGTTTTTTTTCCCATTAAAGAGACTGATGTTCCTGCCTCCGCTCTCAAAAAGTCAATTAACCAGAAAACAGAGCCTATTGGCTGTTGCCATGGAGAAAGGAGGCGGGGCTACCGGGAACAGCCCTAATAGGTTGTCCTTTCAGCGAGATTAGTTACAGTGTTTGACTGATCAGTTGGTCATGTTATTAATGTTTCGTGCTGTGCTTTTTTTAGTAATGTCTGAGAAGTTTTAACTTCGAGTATAAGTCCAAGAAACAACAGTCCCTATGTATCTGAGGAAATTCCATAGATTGTTTTATATAAAGGTTTACTGCAGACTAAACCTAACCCTAAAAGACATTTTTAGAATTTAAAATAAACATTTTTCACTTTTTAGTACTTTAATACTGATACTTTTCAGGGCCTCCCTAGATGTTTCCAAAGAAACACGTTGTCAGATTTTGAAGTCAAAGATATAAAGTAGGGCTGCACGATTAATCGCATGCGATATTTAACGCGCATCTTGTCAGAAAGCCGGTTCTGTAATCAGCGTAAATCTCCATCACCTGCGGGCTTTCACATTGAGCAGCATTAACTACACAGAGCCGTTGTTCACTGACGAGCTGCGCTAAACCACGTTCATATTCGCGCGATTTTTTGCGCTGCTCATCAGTGAACAACGGCTCTGTGTAGTTAATGCTGCTCAATGTGAAAGCACGCAGGTGATGGAGATTTACCGCTGATTACAGAACCGGCTTTACTGATAAGATGCGCGTTAAATATCGCATGCGATTAATCGTGCAGCCCTAATATAAAGTCAGAATTGTAAGATTTACAGATAAACGTGCAATTCTGAGAAGACAAGTTAAACTCATAAACTCACAATTGTGGAAAAAAAAGTCCTTTTTTATTTTGTACCCTTGGATGAAACAGAAAACACAATTGCACAATATAAATTCAGAACTGTGAGATATAAACTCAGAATTCAGATTAAAAATGTCAGAATTATGAGGAAAAAAATTATCAGAATTGTGAGATATAAACTTATAATTCTGAGAATAAAAGTCATAACTGAGATAAAAAGTCACAATTTGCTTTTTTTTTATACTTTATCCTGTAGTGGAAACACTTCCATATGCGTAGCTCTTTTCTCTCTATATCTTTTATCTTTTTATTTGCTAATTTCTGCTTTCTTGCTTATTGGGATGGTGCTCACACTTGAAGACGTATCTCACAAGTATGCATACTAGAAGCAAGTGTGCATACTAGCAGAGTGTTTTGGTCACACTTTATTTTAAGGTCTAATTCTCGCTATTAACAAAGCACTAACTACGAATTTTGCCTCAATAAACTCCTAATTTGCTGCTTATTAATAGTTAGTAAAGTAGTTGTTAAGTTTAAGTATTGGGTAGTATTAGGAATGTAGAATATGCAGAATATGTGCTTTATAAGTACTAATAAACAGCCAATATGTTAATAAAAGGCATGCCAATAAGCATCTAGTTAATAGTGAGAATTGTTCCCTATACTAAAATGTTACCAGCGTTTTTGAATACTACATCTCAAAAGATCAAACACAGTAACAAGATCGTGAGTTGTGTAGTGTGCATTTGGCTTTGGAAAACTCATGCACAGTTGTGTTATGATTCTTTCAAAACTGAACAGCTAAATGTCAACAGTGATCAATGTAAAACAACAGAGGAGATACACATACACATACAGTTCACACCGAGAACTGAGTGGCGCACTCTGCTAAACCGCTGGCTCTGAAACCCTAAGGTCGTCGGTTCGAATCCAGGGTGGATAACGTTGCTTCTGTTCCAGACGTTGGATTTTGGGGAAGTCGTGGCCTAATGGTTAGAGAGTCGGACTCGTAACCCAAAGGTTGCGGGTTCGAGTCTCGTACCAGCAGGGATTGTAGGTGGGGGGAGTGAATGTACAGCGCTCTCTCCCACCTTCAATACCAAGACTGAGGTGCCCTTGAGCAAGGCACCGAACCCCCAACTGCTCCCCGGGCGCCACAGCAAAAAATGGCTGCCCACTGCTCCGGGTGTATGTTCACGGTGTGTGTGTGTTCACTGCTGTGTGTGTGCACTTTGGATGGGATAAATGCAGAGCACTAATTCCGAGTATGGGTCACCATACTTGGCCACATGTCACGTCACTTACACAAATATAACAACCCACATAAACAAAAGTGCCTGATTTGACAGTCCCAGCCCTCTCAGAGCTGTCAGTCACTGCAGCTGAGCTGTGATTGGCTCAGAGCTGTCATGCAGCGTGACAGCTCCTCCCACTCAGCCCCTCCGCTGTCATTGTGCTGTCACACCGACGAGCCTCATGGGAAATCTCAGCGTCTGAGGGGTGGTCGCCGGCGAATGCGGCCGCGGCGGAATGACGTGCGTGACAGCAATGATCGTCGTTTTGCCGAGTGACATTGTGGGAATTTTTTTGTCCTTGATTCTCTTTTCTCATATCCAGCATGCGTTTTACAGGGGTGTCTGTGGACTCACTCCGGCTGGCGTGTGCGTGAGGCCCTGAGAGAGCAGCGATGCATCTGGCATCCGGTTTAGTGGAACTTTAAAGTGCCTGACTGCTTAAGGGAATCTGGGATGAAGTTGATCAATGACTTCACACATTAATGTCACACGCTCACTCACCGAGGTAGACGCTCCATATCATTCCACAACCATTTCGGTGTTAAATTAGGAAATGTTGAGAATGTGCGTGTGGGTGTTTGAGATGATATACTGGTTTAATTTCATGGGTTCTCTGTGCCTGGAGCTCCACTGTTGGAGTCAGAGAAGAAAAATAAGAGATGAAATGAAAAGGTCAAGGCAGTGCGTAGAAAGAGAGAGAGAGTTAGCACACAGTCCTTCTAGATAGTATGGGTTAGTATGAGAGCAGCTTGTCTCTGGTTAATCCTTAATCTGGCTGCACAAGAGCAGAACTCACAGCCACATCCTTATCTGTCATAATCGCACACCAGCTTCATATAATCCCATTATACTGAGAATAATCCAGCTGCCTACCGGATCACGGTCTGACCTGTTACTGAGTCTGAGCTGCATGTTCACAATATACTATGTGTGCCTGTGTGAGTATTTATCTGTTAGTTCAGGAGTTTTCAAGGATTTGATGCCACAGACCACCAACATTTTATAATTGAACTAATTTATATTATCTGAAATATCAGTGCAATGTTGTTCAAAAGTTTGGAATGAGTACTTTTTTTTTTTTTTTTTTTTTTTTTTTTTAAAGAAATCAATATTTTTATTCACCAAAGCTACATTAAATTGATGTAAAATATATTTCAAATAAATGCTGTTCGTTTTTGAACATTCTATTCATCAAAGAATCCTAAAATAAATTACAGTTTCCACAAAAATATTAAGCAGTATGACTGTTCAAAATTGGTAATAATTAGAAATGTTTCCTGAGCACCAAATCAGTATGTTAGAATGATTTCTGAAGGATCATGTGATGCTGAAGACTGGAGTAATGACTGCTGAAACTTCAGCTTTGCTATCACAGAAATAAATTAAAATATATAAATAGAAAACAGTTATTTTAAATTGTAATAATATTGCACACTATTACTGTTTTTACTGTATTTTTGATCAAATAAAT
Source organism: Sinocyclocheilus anshuiensis (assembly GCF_001515605.1). Classification (NCBI taxonomy): domain Eukaryota; kingdom Metazoa; phylum Chordata; class Actinopteri; order Cypriniformes; family Cyprinidae; genus Sinocyclocheilus; species Sinocyclocheilus anshuiensis. The sequence goes on from NW_015554160.1 coordinate 256,921, forward strand.
GGCAAGAACTTTTACAAACATAAAAAAATCTTACCGACCCCAAACTTTTTAACTGTAGAGTACCTTATTTTATTTAAAAAATCTTTTAACAAAACCTTAGTTTTGTTTTGTTTTATTTTTTTTTTAACTACTTTTATTTGATCCTAAAGGCAGGTTCACACTGCCTCAACAAACCGCTGTGTAAACTAGCACTGTGAATTAGCTTAAACATAAATGTTTTGCTCTTTCTTTAGGGATAATTTACCAAAAACCTCAGTTACCTCAGTTTCCAAACAAGTTCCCATTTCTTTATAAAGAATGAAGTCAGCCAGACATTCTGCAAAATATTTCCCTTTGTGTTCCATGGAAGAAAACAAAAGTCATATGGGTTTTCAAAGGGTGAGTAAATGATGACAGAACGTCCATCCAGTCATATTTGTCAAGGTGGAACAGTAAATCAAACCATTGAACCAAAAGTCATGAGTTATTCAACAGTGACTCTAGCTGTTAGTTTGTTTTAGTAGAAAAATTCACATCGAATCACAGCGAGTAACTTTCTCAGTCTTACTAAACGTTCCTTTCCCCCTGCCCCGCCTGCACACACACACTCACATACTCCATAACTCTCTGTGGTATTGTTCATCTCTGCCTGGTTCAATTAAAACGCTGACAGCAGCCGCAAAGGAGTGAATTGAATGCTCCAAAAGGTCTTTTTACCATGCCGCCTGAGACACAGCGAGAGATTGAGAGGGAGAGAGAGTCATCAGAAGAGAACAAATGCAAACGGCGTGATTGTGTTCCTTCACAATCAGCCTGATCTCCACTTCTTATCGCTTGTTGCAGCCATGCTAATGCTAATGCTTTCACAACACTGATTCATACAGCTCCAAGAATGAAATATTATAAACTCTGTGATTTGTGAATGTGTGTTGATGTGTTTGTGACATTCCCTCGTTCCTGTCAGTGGCTCTGACTTGAGATTGAATGTAGGTCACTTTGGGACTTTTGACCTTACATTAACCTTTTCTAACGTCCAGATGTTCCTCTTCATGCAGTCAGAGTTTATATACAGGCGATAACGTCTAATAAACGTGCCACTCTCAGCTGTAAATCGTAGATGTGTGAATGTATGAAAGTAGCTATATGATTGGTCGTCTTCGTGTGTGTGTGTGTGTTGTCGTGTTCGTTTAAAAACACCCAAGATGCATTGATATGGAAATGCAATGCAGTCGGTCTGTTTTGCATCTTCATTCTTTCTCTCTTCATTTTATGTTTTCTACAGTAACAATTTGCATGATTAGATAATTCAGATTATTATGAAAGCCAAAGGAAATATGAGAAGGTGTTAAAGAGAGGAAGGCCTTGAGATACACACGCACCAGCACAACATGATAAATAAAAACATGTGTACATACACCCACCCCCTCATGCACAAGCGTGAGTTTTCATGTGTGTGACAGTCGAGCTTCATCTTTTGGTTCCCAAAGTCTAGGGGTGTGAATTTACACAGAGAGCACCAGGCAGAGTAGTAGTCATCTTCTTAAAGGGACCGTTCACCATAAATTGAAATTCTGTAATTAAGTCAAACATATGTCATACCTGTATAACTTACTTTCTTCTGTGGAACACAAAAAAGGTACTTTGCTGAATGTCAAAATTATGCTTAATAACCCAGTATTGTGTAAATTCATAAAAATGCCTAAACAGTCCATTCAGCAAACTTAAATGTTGCTATCACCTTGATTTTGCTCTGCATGTTTATAGTAACACCTTTAGTTATTTATGCAGGTAGTTATTTGTGTATTTATTTAGTTTCATTTAGTTTTTTAGTTTTTTTTTACACTACTTTCCTCTGAACAGTCCTACAGAACCTTTAGCACCTCCTCAGGAAATAAACATATAAAACTGTTGCAGTATGATAAAATAATTTGTGATCAATCACATAGTTTCTGACCTGACTTTAGAAAGTAGAATTAAATAAGTTTGTGAGATTTTAGTTATATATTTCTGTTATTTTGAATTAAATAAATGTATTACTATTTTTTAATAGTTTTAGTAATTTATTAGTATTTTTGTTTTATTTATTTTACAATTTTACACTACTATTCTCTGAACTATTCCACAGACTCTCTAACATCCCCACAGGCTTGTTCAATGTGCACTTTTTTTCATTTTGACGTCAAAACCAAAAAAACTTTGATAATTTTTAATCTTTTCTGTTTTTCTATAATATCTGTTTATAGCATGAGCTGATTTTTGATAGTTCTCAGTCTATTTTTGCTAATGTAAATGTACTTAGACTTGCCATACTTTATGTAATGCATCTTTATAAGAAAAGTTTGAATATGTCACATCTCATTTTCACAGCCCTTGTCTTTTTCATTGAACAGACTGTACTCGTTTGTAACCCTCACAAGCCTTATTTTCATTCACTTTTTCTTTTTTAAATGCAGCGTCTACTGAGTCATAAGAAAGAGTCATATGAGTTTGGAACTGCATGAGGGTGAGCAAATGACAGAACTGGGTGAACCATTCCTTGAATGGTTGATAATCTGGACTGCTACAACACAACTATTGCAGGTTTACATCCAGCTAAGTGTGACAAAGGAAGTGGGTCACCGTCTTTCCCAATCATCATTGTGGCTTGGAGCAAGGCACTTAGCTAGCTCCAGGGGAATTGAAAGTCCTGTCAGTTATGGTACTGTAGGTCTGTTTGGAACGAAAAAGAGCACTGCAGGAGGGAGAAATAAATAGATATTGACCATAAATGACCATAATGCTGTAAGTGGTTGAGAGATTTCTTCATTCTAAGAGATCTCAAAATAACAGAACAGCAAAACAATGAACAGGCTAAAGGTCAACTGGAGGTCAGTTATCATCGACATATTTTTGAATTGTCATTTTCAGATGAGGCCAAAGTTCAACCCCATTTCCTTTTTACCAGTGGGCCCAGGAACCACACATGACAGTTCAGCAATAGTTCTTTCATTTATTAGCTCTCTGTCTTTCTAATGGAACTTTAGGCAATAAAATAAAAAAATGTATGTGTAAAATATGAAAGGTTAATGTTTTTGACAGAAGTCTCTTATGCTCATCAAGACTGCATTTATTTGATCAAATACAACAAAACAGTAATAATGTGAAATATTATTGCAATTGGAAATAATAGTTTTCTATTTTAATATATTTTAAAGTGTAATTTATTCCTGTGATGCAAAACTGAATTTTTAGCAACCATTACCCCAGTCTTCAGTGTCACATGATCACAGAAATCATTCTAATATGCTGATTTGATAGCTCAAGGAGCATTTCTTATTTTATCAGTGTTGAAATCATTGAAACAGTTTTCCAAGATTTTTTTGGGGTGAATATAATGTTACAACTTTTTGAAATTTTTGGAACATTGGAACTTTTCTGTTTTTTTTTTTATAAAAAAAAAAAGAAATGAATCTCCCGTTCTTTAACAAAGACTGTTTCTGGACATACATTGGGGTCTAAAAGTCTTGAGACCACTTTGGAAATCTGAGACTTAACATTTCAAATTTAAAGGGGTCATATGATGCGGTTTCAATTTTTCCTTTCTCATTGAAGTGTTACAAGCTCTTGGTGCATAAAGAAGATCTGTAAAGTTGCAAAGACTAAAGTCTCAAATCCAAAGAGATATTTTTTATAAAAGTTAAGAGACAACCACGTCTACCTAAAACGGCTCGTTCTAACACGCCCCCACATGTCTACGTCACTATGTGGGAAGATTTGCATAACGCCGCCAAAATGTTTACGCAAAGAAAGAAGGCATAACTTTTATTCTCACTGTAGTATTGTTGCTGCCGCCATGTCGTGAAGACGCGTGTGTGTTTTGTTCTGTGTATTTTGTTGTGAAAGCGAAACTACTTTGTTTGGCCTTCCAAAAGAGGACGATATC
>NW_015554160.1:260968-264063 GCF_001515605.1 Sinocyclocheilus anshuiensis
TATGTGTTTTTTGAACCTTAAACCGCATAAACACATTTCATTACACCAAATACACAAAATAATGTTCTTCTTAGCAACATCATATGACCCCTTTAAAAACTGGAAAGCAACAAAATTGTGGGATTTATGCAGTTCGAGTGCTGCTGCCACTAAAACAATATAGGGACAAACCAAAGACTTTCTGAAATTCATGTTCATTTTTCAGTTCAACTGGCTCAATTATCATTTTGTTTATTTAACTTACAATGAAAAAAATTACATTAGAAAAATGCTAAATCTGTATGTGTGTGTAACTCTGTGCCCTTTATTAGAGAAGCATTACATTTTTACAATAGACACAGATTCAGGAAATTGTGTGAACGGGAAGCTTTGATCTTGGGTGCAGAGCTACAAATTGGGATTTTCGTTTGAAGCATAACTGCTCTCTCAATGCCCATGTCAAATCAAAAAGTACTATGGTTTGTTGTGTCACCACGGGTATTTATGATTACAAACCCATCTGCCATAGAGGATAAATAACTAAACGTAGCTATTTCAATTTACATCTTGTTATTAGTTTTTGTCAGCAAAAAAAAAAAAAACGGTTGTGTATGCTAGCATGGCAGTGCACTCTTTCTCCCTCTCTCTCTCTCTCTCTCTTTCTCTCTCAATAAGTCATCTGTCATGCATATATCCACTGATTAAACTGCACACACACTTCATCTTACATACATACTGCTTCAGTGGCTCATTTTGTAGAAAAGAGCAGAATGAAGGAGATATGTAGTGTATTGTTAGAACAGATGGAGGAATGAGTGGAGGATAATTGTGGCCTCTGAACCAAGCGGAAAAGAGAAGCAGTTTGGCCTAATGAAACACACACACACACACACACACACACACACATCTACTGTGTGTTTCTTACTGCTCATCACAGCTGTTTGAGAATGTTTGGCCTTTAAAAGGCATTTAGTTAGAATATAACATGAATGAGCATTAGGGCTGTAGGATGTCGAATATTCATGATATTGGCAGCAATTTTGCTGGTGATATTAGATGAATATGTGATGAATCGTGAATATCACAGTGTTTTTAATTACATTTTTTCCTGTTAAAGAATTAGCTTCACAATTTTGTATTGTGACTTTTGAGTAGCTTTTGAGAGCTTTAGACAGATTTTTTAAATAGTCATTAATATCTAATAGGCTTTTTTTAAATCACAGCCATGACATTTGTCATTTTTGTTTTGTAAAGCATTTGACTGGATGCAAATCTGTGTTGTGTAGGGTTATCATTAAAATTCATCATTAATATGAATGATATAATGGAGTCTCATAAACTGATAGAGGTGGTAAGTTTAATTCATTTCTGTGAATCAGTTCAAACTGTCAATTTTAATGATTCAATTCCGCATGCACGCTAATGTTTTGATGCTCAAAAATGTCTCCATGTGGCAATTTTCATGTACTGATGTTTTAGTAAATATATGCATGGAAATATTGTTCTTTATTACTATAAAATGATACACTGGTTCACATAAACAGCGATGTATCATTCATTTGTTTATTTAGTGAAAAATATATTTACATTTAACTAGATTTTTGTGTTTTTTGTATGTTTTATTTTTATTATTTATTTATTTCAGTCATATTTGAGTCTACTAATATAGCTGTATGGTTCTTCTCATCATCCTTTTTAGACACTTCAACGCAAATATCAAATCAAGGTACATCAAATATTATCAAAAGGCAAAAACAAGATATTTTAGCTTTATTTCAAAGTGTAAATGAGATGCTAAAATCAGACCTCAAGACAGCTAACAAATGTTGCTAAAACATTACATTGTATTTATCAAGTGGACTAACAAGCTAGTTTTGAATTAATTAGCCACAGTAAAAAATGCCAACCCTCTACAAACCTGACAGATGGCACAGTTACATGCTCAGCGTGTGGCTGTAGCATTTCAGGTTTGATAGGAAGCAGTCTGTGAGTGTGCAGTTGTTCCACGCGCCCCCACAACCAGCTGTCAGAGCTAATTCTCATTCAGACTGGACAGTGGAGGTGAGGAGGTGAATTCACTGCTCGCTGCATCCAAGTGGGATAAGTGCAGTGTTTTTGTCTGTCCGTGAAGCATAATGTTTGTGAATTTGAACATATTCTGCCCTTAAAAAGGGGCTTTAGGTCTGCATGTAGCTGTCATGTGGGCAGTGGGATTGTGGGCTGCTTACAATTCGCACACTTTTTGTATACTGTATACTATGCAAAATTATGATTAGTGTGTCCAAAATTTTGTGAAAAATGCCAGATTTTGCAGATTGGAATTTTAAGATATGGATCCATATGTGCTGTTTGGGGTAATATTACACACAATTTGTTGTACTTTGAGAGAGAAGACATTTATAATGGTACTTTTTCAACATTTTAAATATAGGCCTGGGTGATAAAACGGCATCGATATTTATCGACGGTACACCTTCTTCGATATCGATAGAAAAATTGTTCGATATAGCGCACAATATAGGCACGTGCTATGAGTGATGCAGACAGCACACACAAACACGAACACATGCTGAATTGAGTGTTGTGCCTGCCTGTGATGAGGAGATTGTGAATAAAGAATGAATATTAGTCAAATTTAAAATAAACATTTGCATTTGAATGTTAGGTGTGCATCAGGGAGCGTCATCAGTGGCGTGCGAGATGCGGTGATGTAAGTGATGTTGTTGCATTTTAATGTTTTGTTAGTCTAGCCCACGAGACGCGCCGCTGCTGCGTTATTCATTCAAAATATTAGAGAAATATAGAAGCTCAATACGGAGAAGATCTTGAATGGGTTAAAACCGAAACCAAGCCATTCACACAGAACGCATATTCAGCGCATTTTTAGACGGACAAATATGACTGCTGCACTCGCATCTCACAGAAGAGATGTATAGAAAGCCATGCAAAGTTAAAACAGTTTAAACTTTTAGAAAACACGTCACGAATTTGTGGAGGTTTATTGCTTTTCACTGCGTCTCATATGTTTTTAAATGCAGTCCGTGTGAATGGCGCTTCGGCTCTTTGGGTTAAGCAATGCATGAATACATGATGCTGTTTTGTTCATAATTGTTTAT
>NW_015554160.1:264336-269046 GCF_001515605.1 Sinocyclocheilus anshuiensis
CTCACCAAGGATGCATGTATTTGATCAAAAATGATAGGAACAGTAATATTGTGGAATACTATTGCAATTTGAAATAACAGTTTTCCATATTACATATATTTTTCTTTCAATGTATCTTTTAAATTAGTAAAAAAAAAATAAATAAAATAAAAAAAAAAAAAAAAAAAAGACATTTGCAAATAAAAAAAACATATCCACAAATATCTTCGTATGTCACAAACACAACTTTGCCTGGCATTCATTTGTGAATCACGTCCTGTGTATTTGTAGTAGAGACCTGCGCTCCCGCAAGTATATATATAATTAAATTAAAATTAAGTTAAAATGTAATTTCATGATGTGCTACTATGTTGCAATAGTAGCGACCATATTAAAACTACTCAAAAATACTAAAATTACTCAAGTACTTTCCCATTCTCAGCATACTTAGTACAGTGCACTAGAAGTATATGATTTGGGATGTAGCCGTGGTCTTGGGTGAACGTGAGGTGGAAGTGACAGCAGCGTGGAAAGCAGCAGAAACTGATGAGTCCTCAAGGATGTTTGACTGAGGACAGTAAGATGGACAGAGAGTGAGACACTAATCAGTCCTAAAGGGTTTGTGTGCCAAAATGAAGCTCTCACTCATGGACTATAAACACACAGCTGGGCTTATGCAAGTAAGGGGGGCGTTTTCACCGGAAAGCTGACCGGTGCCATCTGTCAATCAAAACGAGTGAAACACTCACTTCACTTCTCTTTATCCCACCCTTTGCCATTTTTCGTTCATTTGAGGTGTCTCATTGCTGATTTTGTTTTGTTTTTTTGGCCTTGCAGATGGTTGATGATGACTGGCCTGTGTTAAGTACAACCTGTCATTTTGGGGTTTTTAAGTACTTTCATGTTTGTGTATCCGTGTGTGTGTGTGTTTGCTCAAATGACTGCTCACACAAACGGACGTGTTTATGCAGTCCTAGCTATAGTTGATCAATGGTAACTCATGTAGAGTAGCTGTGCAGTCAACCGGAGAGTGTTTATGTAAAACCAGGTCTGAGTTTAGTACAAGCATGAAAAACAGGCGCCTTTCTCTTCCGTCATATTATTACGTTCTATAGGTTACGGGTCCACATGCTCACACACACAGACAGACACACACGCTAATGGAAAATGTAGCCTAGTGTGTGATATATGTGCCCCAAACGGTTTCTGGAGGATTGATTGGACCTTCAGTGGAGCTCTATTGAAAAGTCCCAAACAGCTTCAGAGGTTTCATTTTCCTGCAGAGCACCTTCCTTTTACCTTTATTCCTTCTTTCTTCTTTTCTGCCTCTTTGAAAGCCTGATCCTGTGAAGACTTCTACCTCCTACGGTTATTACAGTACCTTGCTCCCTCTATTTCTTTCTCCCTCTCATCCATATTTTGGCTTATTCCATGGGCTGGTGCTGCTAGATCAGCCTGCAAGTGAAAAAAACAAGTGTTGAATAGAGTGTCAAAGGTCATGAATTACCTGACTCCTAAAAATGTCTGGAGCTGTCATTCATTCTGCAGAAGAATCAGACGCCTGGCACTGGTGTTGATCACTGCAATTTGACCTTTAAAATGGAGGTTTCGTGTAGCACAAAGACAGTCGTTTAGGAGCTGGATGGAGGTGGTAGTTACGTAATCAATATTTCAATCTTTTCACTTATCGAACAATAGTCCGTCCTTGAGCCATCAGCATCTTTGAACCCAGAGTAGGAAGTTGATTAATGAAAAACAGAAAAAAGCTTTTATTGCTGTTTTTATTTTTTTTTTAGATAAATTACCAGAGTAGTTTACTCAATTAAATAACCCATATGTTATTTGGTGCAGTTCAGTTTTAAAAATGCCAAAATGAATTATAGTATACACGTAATCTATATATCTTTTGCACTATATTTAAAATCTTCTAAAGTAATATGATAGCTTTGTGCGAGGGAAAACACTGAAATTTAAAGTAGGCATGAAATGAAAATTCTCCCTATTTTCTAAATGCATGTTGATTTTATTGTGAACGATTCATCCATTCATGTTCATTTAAAAAAAAAAAAAATGTTTAGCTTAAAAATTTTAATCAAAATGCCGTAACTTGATCTTCCAGTGAACATGTCAGACTTCTATGTGGTGACATTTGTTGGAATTCTTCAGTCATTTTGTCATTTTATCTGCACATTTGCATTAACATACAAGTTTGCTCACAGGACCCAAGGAAAACGAGAAATGTTTGACATCATTGACTTAAACCTCATGACTTGTCTTAATTTCTGCCTTTTTCTTGGACAAACTACTGCCTGGCTTTAGGAGACTTGGAATATAGTGCACTAAACATTTAACTTTCTTTTGAAACAGAACTTGTTTTAAACATTTTTGGGCCGTAGTCTCCACTCATTTGTGTTAAATAGAAAGTTACAGCTTGGAAGTTTCATCTCCTTCTAAAGAAAACTAAGCTGGGAACAACAAGATGTACATTTTTGGGTAAACTGTTAATTTATGTTAATAAATGTATGTTTGTCATTCCAGAAATGTGCATGATATGAATACATATATGTGCGTGTGAATGTTTGTGTATGTGTTCTTGTACAGACACAGGTTAGGAGCCTTGTCTTTTTGCAGTTGTTATTGAAATACAGGTCTGTTTTTTGTCCTCTGTCCTCTCCTGTTATTTTTTCTACTAGTTTTTGTCTCCTGAGAGCTTCTTTGGCTTTGCAGACAACCTTTTGAAATGAAAAAAACTGACACAAGCTTTTATAATGCATTTGTGTGTGTGTATTTCTCTGAGTAATAGCGTTGTGTATGTGTGTGTGTTGCTCTATGAGTAATAGCTGTGTGTGTGTGTGTGTGTGTGTGTGTGTGTGGGCGGGTGGTACAGTAACAGATGCAGACTCGAAAGACGCACACACAGTGAAAGAGTGATGGAGGAAGGAGAATAAGAGGAAAGAGTTATTGAAACATGCCAGTAGGGAAGGACTATAGAGAAAGAGGGAGCAATTACAAGTTTTCCATTGAAAACTTGAAGTGGTGACGTTTTAAAGTTCCCCCGGTGGCCTTGGAAAATCAGTTGCTATGACTTCACTGAACCTTCAGGAAACAAACAGCTTGATGACATCAACGTAGTAGAACGAAATCGGATTGGCTTTGATTTGATCGACGTTGGCTAAATTCCACCTCTCACCACAGTTCTTTGGTTCACAAAGACCAATTTTTCACTCAATGTACCGCATCTTTCTCTAAACATGATGAGGTAGAGGGTGTCAGAGTTCTGTAGCAGGTTAAATTAGTTCAGTGGTCTGTGCAGAGAAAAAGACAGTGGGAGGAATGCGGACCTGATTAGCATAACCTATTAATTATGCATTAAATGCTTCAGTATGCACTCCGAAGTACCACTACTTGTCATTTAGGAGATGCTTTTACCAAAAGCACATTACAGTACATTAAGTGCGTGGACAGTCTCTAAAGCAGAGCTTCTGCAGTTTGCCCCTGCTGGAAGATGTCGGTACTACACCATTATGTGGAGGAAAAAAGCATGTTTTTCCATTGACAGCCACTGAAAAGTAACCATGTATTTTGATGAAATAACATTTCTGCGATTTTTGCCAAGTAATTCAGACCTCCTTGGTCACCAATCTTTCCAGATTGTTATTATATCAACGAAGTTAGCTTTTGCTAAATTTTAAATTAACCATTTTTTGTGTTTTCTGCCCTTTTGATTTGCTTTTTATAACTATTTGATTTTAGTGATGGGGTTTTGATTCATCTCAGTTACATCTTTCGAGTCCATTCAACAATAACAAAAATTGCTCTGATTCATTCTGCAATTCATTTAGTTACTTTTTTTTGTGGGTTACATCATTACGCCAGTAGGCTACAACCAATGAGTGTTTTAAAATGAGTAAATCCCTGAGTCATTCACTTGAGATTCGCTCAAAATCAAGTTGTTTGTGACCAATCTCATTATTTTTCATTCAAAGTTGCATGTCTACGTGATCTACTAAGAGACTTGAGAAATAGTGTCACGTGTTTTCAAAGCAGATTGTTTTTATCTCCATTTTGTCAGCTTCCTGGCATCTAGGTGTTTTATCAAGCAAAAGAGAAATTACAGCAATATCCTAAAAATGATTTATGAGTTTCAGTAATGTATTTTAAGCATTTAAAGAGAGCTATTGAAATATTGTATTACATTAGGCACCATAGCAATGCATTTCCAGTAGGCTCCTTGCAATGAAAATTGTGTATGGTCATCAGTCATTGTTACACATTCATAAATTGGGGATTATGCTGTGTGTAAACCTATAAAACTTCTTGTAGTGCTACACTCTTTTCATCAGGATGCTTATGCCCTGCCGAACTGAATGAACAGCATTCCCCATCCCATTGGTTTATCGTTGGTCATAATAATTAACAAAGATTCAACTTGGTTCACTGAAGCGGCATATTTGATTAGTAACTTTGACCAATCGATTAAAAGCTTGCCTATTTGCTTTATCTCTGATGCGTTTGTAATAGTCAGACTTTGAAGGCAGGAACACACATATGAATCCGTGCATGACAGTTAACCGTTTATTCCCTTAAAAGATTTGATCAAAAACAGTTGTTCAGGGTAGGGCTGCTCCAATCAGGATTTTTGAGGCCGATCACCGATCGCCGATCACAGAAAGCAGTATCTGCCGATACCGATCACAGATACCGATCTTTTAAAGCCTTCTTTTTTCTTTT
>NW_015554160.1:269080-269858 GCF_001515605.1 Sinocyclocheilus anshuiensis
TTTTTTTACACAGTACAGTAATACAATCTATCCCAGACAAGTTTAAGCACAATAAATATAAGCAACACATTATTCAATGCTTTTTACTTTTGCATTTCCTTCTAGATTTATATATTAAGTTGCTCAAGCAAGTGGCAAAATAGTTAAACTACTTTTCTTACGTTATCACAAACTTACCATTGCATACCATTGCACTTACCCTTTTGCATTTAAATCTTTATTACAAGCAATCCTGCGGTTCATAAAGAACTTTGTTTTCCTACCTGCCACCTATTATTGCTTTGTTTATCTAAAAGTGCTCTTTCCCTTTAAACCTAGCCAAAAAGCCATGTATGTTGACTGTGAAACACAGTAGACTAAACGATCTCTGCACTGCTGCAGACGTAACGCTACTGGAACGCACTGCCGGACCGCAACCGTGTGCAGTGAACGCTTTATTAATCCGTTAACATGAACACCTGGAAAAAATACGCACCATGTATGCACTGCAAACGGAGCAATGTGAACCTGGCATTATGTGTGTGCGCTGCGAGTGTGCATGAGCGCAGTCTTCAGGAGAGCGCGCGAGCGCTGAATGGTTAAACACTGGCAAGAATTAAAAAGTAATGCAATTTATAAACTTTAGTGACGATGTGACACTACCTCGATTGTGCAAGTGATAATTCCTGTGTCAACTGTGCAGCGTGCAGCTCGCTTATAGACAGACGCGATATGTGGTGATCTGAAGCCATTTGCATATTTTGAGAGAGAGAGAGAGAGAGAGAGAGCGAGAGAGAGA
>NW_015554160.1:271042-282445 GCF_001515605.1 Sinocyclocheilus anshuiensis
GGACCGCAACCGTGTGCAGTGAACGCTTATCCGTTAACATGAGCGTGGAAAAAATACGCACCACATATGCACTGCAAACGGAGTAATGTGAACCTGGCATTATGTGTGTGCGCTGCGAGTGTGCATGAGCGCAGTCTTCAGGAGAGCGCGCGAGCGCTGAATGGTTAAACACTGGCAAGAATTAAAAAGTAATGCAATTTATAAACTTTAGTGACGATGTGACACTGCCTCGATTATGCAAGTGACAATTCCTGTGTCAGCGTGTTGCTCGCTTATGGACAGACGCGATGTGTGGTGATTTGAAGCCATTTGCGTATTTTGAGAAAGAAAGAGAGTTGTTCACTCACGCTGTTTGTGAAATTACGTCTCACACAGGGTTTTCAAATTACTTTATAAGTTATTTAATGAAGAAATATGAAGGTGAGTACCTCACCTTCAGCATTATAATTATTTCACCCGCGCCGGACAGAGACTGACACGTGCCGCTGCATGTCGTGCCAAACCTCTGACGGCAGCGTCATCAGCTTGAGATCGGCCTTTTTAGAGACCGCCGATCAATCATCCCAACATGATTATCGGCCGATAGTGATCGGTAGACGATCAATCAGAGCACCCCTAGTTCAGGGCATATATTATATTATCACAGCCACATACTGAACTGTAAAGCTCTGTCAGTGGACAGTCCCTAAAGAACAACTTGGAGTCAAATGTTTTGCTCAAGGGCACAACGATTCAGAATCTCTGAAAATCTCTGGTTTGCAGGATTAGTTCAATCCCATGAGCCTTTTCCAGATCCACCAGCCTGAAATATGCTGTCTCACTTTGATGTCAGACACATATACGTAGGTTTATTTTCAACATGATAGATTTCCACAAGATTCCTCAGGATCTATAGGTATTTTTCTTCTTGCTTGTTTCTTTTTCCTCTGTGTTTCTTCATTGTCGTAACTCTCCCTCCCTCTGCTCCATGTTCCTGCCCAAGCATGACTTCATTATATGGAGATTTTAATTACCTTGTTGCAGGTTATTTGCATATACAGTGGGGTGATGAGTACGCTCTCCTTCTGCGGCTCTCACTGTGTGACCTTTGACATCAGTCAGGCTGAAAACCCATGAGAGGAGAGGCGTTCTAAGAGGTTTGTTGATCTCAGCTCTCCTATATTCCAGTTAGAAGCAAGGAGAACAGTCATCTCCAAACTAAAAACACACAAAAAAAGTGTATTATCTGCATTTTCTTAAATCAAGTAATTAATATTGGATTTTATATTTAGTTTAAAAAATATATACGAATCATATATTTAGGTATAGGTACTCAACAGTTTTTATTTTTTTAGTTTTTTAGTTTTTTTTGTAGAATATTTTTATTTTGTAGAAATATATATTTAAATACCTGTTTACTATTTTAATATATATTAAAAAGAATTTATAGCATATTTTAAATTTTCTCTCTTAACCAATGGCACGGGTTTGAGGCAGGGCTAGTGAACTGTCAGATGGAAAGTGTGATTGGAGCGTTTGTAGAAACCTGTTTATTCTAGTAGACTCATTCCTCTCTCAATTACATTATCGGCTCTATCAGAAGAACGGTGCAAATGGCCTCAGGGTCTCCAGGCCTGTCAGCCTGTTCCTGTTTGTCATTATTATCACACTAATGAGTAGAATTTTCTCTTAAGCAGTTGTGCTTGCCTTGCACCCTTCCAATGAATCAGTTCATTTATCTTTCCTCCAATTCACACAGTCATTGCTTCCTGTGGCAGAGGTGTTAGAGCCACATTTGTCTGATGTTGACATGACTTGAGGTGAGCATGAGGATCATCTAAACAAGCTGCTGGGTATCTTTGGTGCTAACAGGAGCAGCAGGGTGGAACGGGGCCTCCGTGACTCATCTGAGGGGTTGCGAGCCGGAGCTGATGGGCCTCATCTGCTCTCGATCCTTGCTGAATTGTTTGGAAATTAGGTAGATAATGATCTGGTGGGATGGGACTCTGCTCTGTTTGATTTGTGTCTTGTCAGTTTGTCTTGAACTCAGCCTCTCTGGTTATTCTCTGCTGAATGTCCAGTAGCTGCCGGGTTCTCAGTTAAGAGTGTGTGTGTGTGTGTGTGTGTGTGTGTGTGTGTGTGAGACAGTTGTGTGGAATATGCAGCTCCGTAGTATACAGTAATCCGAGGAAGAGTGGATATCGCTGCTCTTCCCAGAAAAGAAATCCAGAGTGAGTGCTGGAACGAGAGAAAGAGAGACACAAGAGAGAGAGAGAGATTGCTGTTATTTGACCTCTAGTAAATATATGATGACTTTTTTTGCTAGGATATAGGAGTATGAGTGTGTGCAATAGAGCAGTAACACAGAATTGGAAACCTCTGCAAATCCTTCAACAAACTGATCTAGAGACACTTGATAAGGAGGATCAAACACACACACACATCAAGCATCTCCATATGTATGTAGAGCAGCTACTAGAGTCAGTTCTAAAGCTCTTATTCTGGGTGGTACACACTGTAGCTACAGTGACATTAGAGCTGATGTACGTGGGATCTTTAGAGGAGGAGATGTCAAGAGGTCAAGAGCTGAGAAATGCATCCTTATATGGGCATCCAGAGAATCCAGCAGAGAAAAGGACTACAGCACTGTGAGTGTGTGAGATGAATATCTATGCATCTGTCTGTCTGTACTGTATATTGGACATTTTGTAAATCGTTTTAATTTATATTTTTGTTTCATCTTGCTGAATAGCCCATCCATTGTGAAATTTCATTGGTCCAAAATCCCACTACTCATAATTGTGACATTTTGCTTGTTTCTTGACATGAAGAATGCTCTGACTCTGATCATGTCATGTTGCACGATGTTTTATAAAAAATGGACTTAAAACGTCATAAAATTACTTCATAAAACACCTAGCAATACCCTAATAACTACCCAACACACTGGCAGTTGCCCTTAAAGGGATAGTTCACCCAAAAAAGGAAAATTCTCTCATTACCCTCATGTTGCTCTAAACCCGTAAGATCTTCAGAACACAAATTAAGATATTTTTGATGAAATCCGAGAGTTTTCTGACCCTCTATAGACAGCAATGCAACTACCACATTCAAGGCCCAGAAAGGTAGTAAGGACATCATTAAAATAGTGCATGTGGTTCAACCTTAATGTTATGAAGCTACGAGAATACTTTTTGTGTGCAAAGAAAACAAAAATAACGATTTTAACAATTTCTTCTCTTCTGTGTCAGTCTTCGACACACATACGTCTGTTGTGAATGCGTGTCAAGGACTGACACGGAAGAGAAGAAATTGTTGAACAAAGTTGTTATTTTTGTTTTCTTTGCGCAACAAAAAGTATTCTCGTAACTTCATAAACATGAGGGAGAGTAATTAATGTCAGAATTTTCATTTTTGGGTGAACTATCCATTTAATAGAAAATTAAAAACTTTTCTTTGTTTCCTTCTTTCTGTTTTGTCTGTCATTTCTGGACAGGTCTGAATGTCTTGTTGTGTTTCTAGACAGGTGAACTAGATTGAAGGCGCCTGAAGCTCTCACACACACGCAGACACATAGCTTTTGTTCATTACAGAGAAAAGGCAGACAGGGCCGTTGCAGTTTCAGCAGCCCTTGATTTAAGCTCTTCTGTTAGAGAAAAGTGCGCAGAGAGAGATGGAGAAACCTACGCAGGGCTGTAAATGAACAGAGAGAAGACAAAAGACGCTATGAAGGTCATGAAGGCAAATTTTATTGCAGCTTTTTGTTCCGCTGTCTTGTGTTCCCCCTGTGTGTGTGTGTGTGTGTGTGTGTGTGTGTGTGTGTGTGTTGAAGGCATGGATGTGTGTTGTGCTGCCTGCTATAAGGACTATCAACACACACTGCCATGTTGAACTGTCTACACACCCTCCCATCTGAACATACTGCAGCTTTCAATTAATACATTATTAATGATCAGCAAAACAAAGCTCATGAATATTGAAATGCTTTTATCACTAAGGAGTTTAAAAAGTTCTTTCACTTTACCAGAATACGCATACGCACACACAAGCATACATTAGTCTCCTGAGGCACATAGCAAGTTACCATTAATCTAATTAACTGTCTCACTTAAGACCTGCCCATCAAAACTCACCCGAGAGAGGAAGACACTGAGAAGAGAGAGAGAGCAATAGAGAGAGGGGCGGGGTGAGCCAGATATCAGCAGACAGAAGCAATGGAGGTTTTGAAGTGCTGTGGTTCTGAAATTGGGTCTTCTTGTCATTTCAGTCTCTTGTGACAGTTCAGACTTGAGAAATTGTGTCAAGAACAAAAATCTTTCATTCAGTTTGGATTCACCTTGACCCGGAACGGAGAACTCAGAGAGCAGAAAAAGTGAACCGAACCAAAGAAAGAAAAGATACAAGATACATCTTCCAAATTAAGGCCACGGAATGCAGGTTTCCCGGCACTTTTGCATTTCCATTAAATTATTTTAAAACATTTTAAAAATTACTTTTGAGCAAAAACATTTACCAAACATTTGTGAACTCAAATGAAGTTAAAATGGAAATAAACTAAAACTTTTTTTTTTAAGAATGATCACCTCTTTTAGCGTGCATGCAGTCTAATTATGTGCAAATCTATATAAATTGTGGCTTGAAAAAGTACAAATGGATAATAAACAAATATATATTTCATATGTAATATAATTCTACATAATATATGTTTATTTCATTTGTGTTCTGTTTCATTCCTATACATCTAAAACATCCACATTAATGATGAAGAATCAACATTTACCAAAAAAATGGAATTGTAAGTTATGACGCATTTCATTGTGTGATAATTGCAGTTTGTAAAAGGACAATGAGCAAATGCACAAAATATGTCAGAAGTGGGTGATGCTTCATTGTGCCGGCTGGCATGTTTTGTTAAAGAGCTCAAAAATGTTTTAAACACTCACAAATCAGCTTGTAACATCAACAAATTCAAATCATTAAAGTACTGAAAATTACATTGAAGTACTTCAGCGCCCTGTAATGCTCATATTGAAGGTACATATGCTCGTCTTCTCAGTTTGCCATCCCTGTTTTTCCCTTCCTCTCTCTTCCCCTCTCTCTCCTTCCATTATTCACTAGCAGGTCTCTGCAGCAAGCTCTTATTTCACCCCACTACACCACAATCAAGGGGGGGGGGGGGGGTACATAGGCTTAAGTGGGCATGCAAACAGGTCATAAGATTTTTGCATGCACACTTGAATCCAAGTACAGAATATATTAAAAGGAGATATTGCATTTGCTACACGAGTTTATGCATTACCTTGCACTTTGGGTCATGTTGTAAAGAGTTTCATTTGGCCTTTGAGACACACATTTGTGCACAAATACACATTCTCTGTACTCCTGTACTCTCAGTTTTAATTTTCCATAGTTTATGTTCACTAATCACATACAGTCTGAGGAGAAATGCATGTTGTATTTCAGCTGCATCTTAACAATATCCAATTTAGTTTTTGTTTGTTTTTTTTAATTTATGAAATAAAATGTTATTATTTAAATTAAATTAATAATACTACTAGTATTAATATTATATTGGTTTTATAAATTATTATTATTATTTGTTGCAGTTTAACCAGAAGATACCTGCACTGGTAGCACTGAACCAGGCATATTTAAATTAAATTATTATCATGCCTGTTGCAGTTTGGTTAAAATGAGCAGTTTGTGTGCTTTTTTTTTATTGATCATGGCAGCAGTAACTCATCAAATAATGGTGAAAAGAGTTAAATATATCCATTTTTAAGGTGCCAGTTCAGGTGTCTATATTGCAGTAGTGATGCTATACAGTCTGTGATTTGCACCGTTACCTGATTTGCATAATTCCAGCAGTGAGTCGGCTGCTAAAACAATATTGTTTATTTGCGCAGCATGTGCAAATAAGCAGCTTTATCAGCGGGCGCAAATCGTTTTTAGTGAATCTCCACCCTCTGTCTCACCATGGCACAAGTAAAAGAGTAAATACCCATATATTTATTCTATATTCTTTCTAAACATGCTCACACCCATATCCACTCACACACATACACAAGTCAGCTTGTATTGATTTGGTGTGGCTCCTCGTTGTGTTAAGGAGCAGACATGATTTGAATTTTAAGGAGGTTACATTACGTCACTCCCTCTCTCTCTCTTGCTCTCTGTCTCTCTTACATGCAGTGTAATGTGGCCTTTGGTAAATCACACTTGAAAAGTGGCTCTATTTTGGCTCTTTCCCGGTTGCTAAGCACAGATCTAATTGCTGGCAAATGTTTCTGGACGCTGTTAGTCAAACTGTGTGTGTATGTGTGGTTTTGGCATATAAATTAAGCTAGTAGGTCTGGATCTCATTCCAGTCTAGCTACACTGACCTAACCCTGGTAAACCTGAACATGAAGCAGATGATGGATCAGACCCAAAGATGTGTTCACATCACTGTAGTCGCTAACTCACTGTAATGCAGCAGCGACGGGCGATCAGCTGCCAGCATTGAGCCCAAGCTTCCTGACTGTCCCCCAGCTGGTCTATAAAACGTGTCTGCACATCCTCTAGAAGCATCGATCCGAAGATAATTTCAAACAGGAAAGCGGTTGATGAACTGTATAAGCTATATATGTATTTTAAAGAGCAGTTTGAAAGTGAATTTAAATTATTGTTGTCGTGTGTGTCAGGAGCTCTTCCGATCAAGGCTACTGCAATGCAGATATGCTAATGAACAGATAATGTCATATCATTTGTGTGTGTGTGTGTGTGTGTGTGTGTGTGTGTGTTGCATTTTTCCTCTCTGTGTCTTTCATAAGCATGAGCATGTGTGTGATCTCGTGTTGCAGTGCTTGGTTTATGGTCAGGCATGAATTGGAGCAGCTTTATGTAACACCCTGATCAGAGATTCAAGACCCCGAGCATATCCCACAAACTCTAAAGCACGCTTTGATTTCCTGCAGGCTCAAATTTGAGCTCCTAAAGAGAGACAGGAACGTGGTGCACACACATAAAGCCACTGTCATCTAATGGAAATGTAATGGAAAACAAGGAGAGAAATGCTATATTGAATTCAAGAGGCTTCAAGGTGTGTGTTTTCATGTCGATCATGTCAGGTGTACTGGCAATGTTTTGCATAAGGCTTGATATAGTACATGCTAAATCATGTCTTAAAATTTTTTGATTGGTTTGTTTGAGAGTTAGATTTAATGACAAAATAAATAAACAAATATATAAATAAGTTCAGAATTATGAAGGTCCACCATGATAGAACTTCTTAAAATTACATTTATTAAATCATTTATTTGCCAAAAAACCCCACTTTACCTACATGCTGTTTGAACAACCTGTCAGTAAAGAAAAACCATTTATCGCCAAAAAAAAATTTGCACATCAACTGAACAACCTGTCAGTAAATATACTAAACACAAACAAAATTTGCTTAATTTTAGTGAACTTTACTGCAATTAATCACGTGAAATTTACTGAGTCATTAACAGTGAGTCAGTGAGTTCAAGCAGCAAATATTTTGTCAGACTGAGAGTCATTTACTTGTGAATCAACTCACTTGAGTCCTTCATTTGTGAATCAGACTACCCAACTCATGTTGTATGTTTGTGTTTGCATGCAGCTTGATAAATGTGTTTTGTCATCATTATTTCATGATAAACACATCTTTTTTATCTCATTGCATTATTTTTAGACTTCGATATTCTCAACTCAGGTAAATATGATTTATTTTGCTGTCACACTGGAGATTCACACTGGTTAAATTGTTCCGCCGCTAAAAAGCGATGCAGGCAACACTGGTTGTGAAAGGTGTGACAGTGTGTTTAGCAGGTGATTGTGTGTCACGTGGTCACACTTTTTCTCATCCAGAGCACAAACTGTTAACATGTTTTAACTGGGGTTTGATAAGTTGACTGCTTGTGAAACATCCGCTGTTAAAAGATAAAACAGAGCTCGAGAACACTTCTAATTAACATCTCGTCTACAACACTTACAAAATCACTTTGTTTTCTGTCAGATCCAATAGCCATTGTCAAATACAATTATAAACGTGATACATAATTTGAAATGAGAGCGGGAGATATTAGAGGAGTAATTAAATAAAGCAAGTGTCCAGTAACTACAGGTGACCGATGTAACGACAGATGTCAGACATTTGATAAGAACAAAAGGTACTGAGAATAAATAGAAAAACAACCCACGCACACACACACATACTAAAACGGCATGTGCTGTCATTTTAAAACCTTTGTGTGCATGTAAAAGCAGTTCTATGACTTATTGATGTAGCATTAGAGCGCTGCCGTGACCTCAGCTGAACCTAACCCACATTCAGATGAGAAGTGAAGAGGGTCATTCCCACACACACACAGCTTCCTGCACCTGACAGTGTGGATCTGGAAATAATCTAACACTTGTGTTTCTGACAACCAATGGGATGGAAGGAATATGAAATTGTCTTTGAGAAGCGGAAGATAAAGAGAGACAAAGATAGAGGGTGTTTGCATTTATTAGTCTTCCCTGAAGCATATGCCAGCATTTGATAACTCTTCTGTCTTTCTTACCTCATTCTTCCATGCATTTTCTTCACTGTCTGTCTTTCTTGCTGTAGCACCTGTGTCTTAATTGAAGATCGATGACTGTAGGAAGTGATTGTGCGTTTCTGTAAGACTCTGTAAGTCTGGATATTGTTCAGTTGGCACTGATGTTTTATAACAAAAACATTTTACTGAGCGAAAATTATTTTTTATAATCACTCTCCTTAAGTCGCCACAATTTTCAGAGCTTTATCACATCGTTTTTCTTCTATAAAAATTATTTAAATTGTAAACTAAATGTATAGCACAAACAACATTTAATGAAACATTACTACATCGTCAGCCATGCAGCCATGATACTTGATATTCAGTGAGAAAAAAATGTAGGCTTTAGATTTCCTGTTCATGACATCAGGCCAATGTGACATGGTTGGTTGTGGAGATTTTATGGTTGTAATGTTGTGCGCTGAGGTTGCTCTTGGAGAAAGGTCATGCAAACATATAGCAGCAAGTGGTCTGAATGTGTGTATGAAGGATTTTGTTTCTAGTTCTGATGATGGTTGATTTTGTTAGCTTGGAGATGGAGGTTTGTATTCAGTGTTCCCTCTAAGCATACAGGGCTGGATGCGCAGATGAGGAAGAATTCAGGCAAAACAAAAAATCTGAGAATAAGCTTGAGAGTTCTTGAGTCAGAGCTAAATGAATGGCCATTTAAACTGGAGTCCATCCGCACATCCATTGATTTTATTTAATATGCAACTGAAGCTGTTATAAATCTTGTAAATGTGCAGCGCTGACTAATTCACAAGATACTGACTGCATCTTAGAACAGTACAGATTTTAAATTCATACACAAGCCCACAAAAGCCATGCAATATTATTTTTATTTGAGATTTTCTTTTTGTAAATAAGATGATGGCCTCTAGAATAGATAACTATTAGCCACATTATATATGAATATTTACTGTGTATATATATGTTATTTAACAAAATATGTATTTATTTATTTATAGGGCTGTCAATTTAAATTAATTTTGTGTGATTAAAAAGAATTAAGCTGTAAAAAATTAATTATTGGCAAACTCGATTGCGAAATGGATTATGTTGGCCAGTGATAGCTTATGTTTAATGATATGGAAATAAAACAAACAGTATATTGACTTGTAAAAGCACTTTGTGAAGTTTATTCAATTCTTTCATCTACAGTAATGTAATGTCTTTGCATTATGATTTGAATTATCAATTCATTTGGTGGCTTTCCTCAGCATATATTGATTTATGAATTTGCTTATCACATAAATGTGCTTATCAAGTAAATAAGCATATCATGTCATTAGAATTTAGAATTGAATGAGCCCTATTTATTTAACAAATGTACAAATATTAAATTATTCAAGAAAAAATATATGTAGTAAAACGGTATACGAGGTGGTTTAAACATATTAATTTATATAATGAATTAAGGATACGCCCAACATAAATAGACTTTGTGGAGTGAGTAGAAAAATTAGAGCGACTATAGATTGTATCAGTGTTTGTGAATGTGTATTTACAGTCAGACTTGTGAGGCTGCTCTCTCTCTTTCTGTCTCTCTTGCATCATCCTCTTATTCTGACTGCCTGTGCATGACTGCATGCCGTTTATCTTTCTTCGTTTTCCCTTGGCCTGTCTTTTCCTCACTCTTTTCTTCCTCTCCCTCTTTCTCTTTCTCTCCCCCTCTCTCCAGCAAAACAATAAAAGTCAGGATAATTGATGACGAAGAATACGAGAAGAACAAAGGCTTCTTCCTGGAGATCGGAGAACCCCAGCTCGTAGAGACCAATGAGAAGGAAGGTGGGGGAGCGTGGCCTGAGCCTGCAGAGGAAATCACACATACAACACACACACACACTAAACACCACTCCACTCTGAACCTTCTCTACTCTGGATCATCATTGGGATCAACTACAGGCCAAACTATACCATCGACAGCCCTCCGGCCAGGCCCTCGCGTGTGCTTGCTTGTATGTGTGTGTGTGTGTGTGTGTATGTGTATCATGCATGCATTATTCCAACCCCCCTCCTGTTGTCTTGTTTCTGCAGGAAGACGATATCAGTCAGGGTTCTCAATCGAGAGGAATACGATAAGCAATGCAGCTTTTGCATAGAGCTACAGACGCCACTTTGGAGAAGGAGAGGATGGACAGTATACAGAGGTTTCTCTCCCTCTCACAGTGTCTCCTTAGCTTTTTACTCTTCTCTTCCTCTGGGCAGTCTCACCTTCTCTCTTTCTCTCCTGGTGTCGGTGTGTTGTCTTACTAATTTAATGACATTTATTTGTTTTCACTGAACACACAACTTCTCGCACATTAAAACATGTACCTTACACATACAGTAGGAGCCAGATTCTACTTGCTTTAATGTTACTCAAGGATTATTGCTCCAAAACTGACATGAACACAGTTAACACAGTTTTGAAGTGGACAGTATAAATGGAGGTAGCTGAAAACCCATGTGGCCATAATGTAGCTGCTAATCTATGCTTATGCATCCAGAGAGGGACCGCCTACTTACCTGTCAATCAGTCATTGCTCTAAAACAAGGGTAGACCTTGGTAGACCTTTTTTTTTTTAAAGCCTTGCCAGAATCAGAAGAACGTTTTGGTAGACCTTCTCCATATCTTGCTCTTGTCTTTAGTTAGACACCATTTAAAGTAATAGTGTCTTCTGGTGTTTGGGAGCAATAACATGTATCATAAAAGGCATTGTTATGTGCATATTAACAGCTTTATTTCAATGTACACTACCATTCAAAGTTTGGGGTCAGAGTTTATATTTATGATGTTCTTGAAAGATATATATACTCAACAAAGCTGCATTTTGTTGATCAAACATACAGCAAAAAT
>NW_015554160.1:282510-291619 GCF_001515605.1 Sinocyclocheilus anshuiensis
AATTAGTGCTGTCAAATGATTAATCGTGATTAATCGCATCCAAAATAAAAGTTTTGGTTTACATAATATATGTATGTGAACTGTATATATTTATTATGTATATATAAATATACACACATGCATGTCTATATTTCAATAAAATGTTGTTTATATATTAAATATATTTATATATAATATAAATTGTTTGAATATAATATAGACATGTAAACACATGTAAATATTTTCAAAATATATACTTTATGTGTGTATTTATATATACATAATACATATACACAGAACACACACATGTATTATGCAAACAAAAACTTTTATTTTGGATGCATTTAATCGTTTGACAGCACTAATTTTAATATATTTTACAATGTCATTTATTCCTGTGATGGCAAAACTGAATTTTCAGCATCTATTACTCCAGTCTTCCGTGTCAAGTAACATTTCTTCTTATTATAAATATTGAAAATGTTTTAATATTTTATATGCTTAATAATTTTGTGGAAACCATGATACATTTTTATCAGGATTCTTTGATGAATAGAAAGTTAAGTAGAACAGCATTTATTTGACATTGAATCATTATAAATGGCTTTACTGTCACTTTTAATGCATCCTTAGGGAATAAATGTATTAAAGGATTAGTTCACTTCCAGAATAAAAAATTCCTGATAATTTACTCACCCCTATGTCATCCGAGATGTTCATGTCTTTCTTTTTTAGTCGCAAAGAAATTAAGGTTTTTGAGGAAAACTTTCCAGGAATTGTCTCCATATAGTGGACTTTAACGGAGACCAGCGGGGTTGAAGGTCCAGATTGCAGTGTCAGTGCAGCTTCAAAGGATTCTACACGATCCCAGCTGAGGAATAAGGGTCTTATCTAGCAAAACGATTGGTCATTTTCTAAAAAAACAAAAATGGTATATACTTTTTAACCACAAATGCTCGTCTTGCTCTAGCTCTTAGATGCGCATCCATAACTTCACACATTATATAGACATATTGGAAAGGTTGTGCGTGACATAGGCAGAAGGAGGACCGAACTCTATCTGTTTTTCTCCTCCAACTTCAAAATCATCCAACATCATTATTTTACCTTTTTTGAAAAGGGCGTTTGATTTAGTCTTGGCACGTTCGCATTGTTTGTGCCTTTCCAACGTGATTACGTAATGCGTGAAGTTGTGGACACGCATTGCAGAGCTAGTGCAAGATGAGCATTTGTGGTTAAAGATTATACATTTTTGTTTTGTTTTTTAGAAAATGACCAATCGTTTTGCTAGATAAGACCCTTATTCCTCTGCTGGGATCATCTAGATCCATTTGAAGCTGCATTGAAACTGCAATTTGGACCTTCAACACATTGGTCGCTTTTGAAGTCCACTATATGGAGAAAAATCCTGGAATTTTTTCAACTGTAGAAGGAAAGACATGAACATCTTCAATGACATGGGGGTGAGAAAATTATCAGGAAATGTTAATTTTGGAAGTGAACTAATCCATTATCTTCTTTCCAAAAAAAAAAAAAACAATGTTTACTGACCCCAAACTTTTGAATGGTCTGGTGTTTGAGTTTTGAGCTCTGATGCTTGTACGCATTGTACACAAAACACTTTTTTCAAAAGGATGATATGACCCTTTAATTTATAGTCATAATCTCTTACGCAATATTTTTTGTAGTTTACCATATAGGGTAGGGCTGGACAATAATTCAATATCAATATGTATAGCGATATAATTTTTTTTCAATAACGGTGATATGATTTTTAAACACATTTCCGATATTTCGATATACATTACCAGTGTTTCCCATACATTGATTTATTTGTGGCGTTTGACTTCGTTGAATAAGCATGAGCACTGCACGTTTCAAAATCAAAACGCGTCGCGGGTGTTTTATATGAATGTATCTCTGAAGGGAACCGACTGTCTTCAGAATAGTTTAGATGGCATTTTTATCTGATAAAGTAGCGTTCATGAGCGGAGCTGCTTTGTTTACAGCCGTTACGGATTTTTTAATAGTGTTCATATCGATATCGGAATTATATCGTATTGACCGAAATTAAGAAATTTATCGTGATATAAATTTTGGCCATATCGTCCAGCCCTAATATAGGGTGTGCTCAGAATATTAGCAGGTTGTGAAAGAAAGCTTCAAAGTGAACTGTTTAATTTCGTTTATTCGCAATAATCTCATAACTAGACACAAAGGAAAGGTTAAGACACGCCAGCAAATGAGTTCAGATGCTGTAAATCATGAGGAGAGATTAGGGGAGCTAAAGAGACTCAGAGCTCAAGATTGTGAGCTGTCTTCAAAGCCAAGGCTGGTCGAGTGTGTTTCATCTCACATTTAGATAAACATTTATTTTCCAGGAAACAAAACGGCTCTTTTTCCCAGCACCTCAATGTTTTGATGTGTATCAAATGTTTTTTATCATATTTATTGATATTTCTTGATATTCGCTTGTTTTGATTAATGCTGTGTTTTAGCATGATTCATATAAAATACAATAAAAAGAGATCCAGTGCTTAAAACATGGAATACAAGAGGAGAGAGGAACATCAGGTAGAGTTCAAATCAAATGCAGCTGGATTTGATTATACATTTTTTGATGATGATTTGCCACTCATCCATACGACTTCATCAGTGATTAACAAAAAAAATTATTGAGACACTCAGATGAGTGGCGAATCGCCTTCAAAATAATTAATAATCAAGTCCAGTTGCCTTTGATTAGCTTTGCTTGTAAGACGTGAAAGTACCCTGGATGATTCAAAGCCTTCATACTGTAGATAAGAGAAAACAGATTGTTTAGTATGAAAGAAAAAAGAAAAGAAGAGACTAGAAATATAAAGGACAGCTGAAGAGATAATGAAAATGAAAGGAACGGATGGCTGGATGGACTGTGTTTGCGTGTGCTCATGCAAGATGTGTAGCACAAAGCTGTCGATAGAAAATGATAGCTCTGTTTTCAAGGACAAAACAAGGAAGAGGGAACCTTAGCCTATTAAATCAATATCAGTTTATACACGCAGACAAGCATGACTCACAATCTTCATGTTGTGTGAGCATCTCGTTTAATTACCAACACTAAGCACAGTATCAAAATGTAACCAATTAATTTTAGTTGCCCTTACTTTATTACACCGAAGATGTGCCACATTTTCTGTTGGTCTTTCATTTTACTTCCTATACTTCCTTTTCTGTGGATGTATCACACTCACATCTCAGTGATGCATGCAAATCTCAGTGGTCCCAAACCCCCATTAAATGTAAGAAATTAAAAACATTTAACTTTTCTTAAAAAAGAGAACTTGGTCTAAGAAAAAGATGAGCAGATTACCCTGGAAAAGATGAACATAAAATATTAAGACAGAGAGAGAGACTGTTTAGGCTACAGGAACGAGTTGCTCTGCCATTAATCTGACAGAGAATCTTGCGCTGGAATCCTCCACTAATGCCTCAGGGTTCATTTGTGGCTTGAGATTTATTTGTTCCATTAGATATTTCATTCGTTTACGCAGCCGTTTCTGCCTATGAGGCTCATGTTTGTGTTGAGCTTGGGAATGTAGTCATCGTAACATTGTTTTATGACTATTGCTGTTGTTGGTGTAGCCGTTATGCCAGCTGAGCTCGTGATCTGAGAAGAAAAATGAAATGAATGAGACAGAAGGAGAAAGTGATCGAGAGAATATATGTGATAGGACTCGAAGAATTACATTTCCGCTGAAATCACCATGGTGCTGCCCAAAGGATTTTCATTTTCTCCTTTCCCAGGCCTTCCCTTTTGTCTGTCCACATCAGTGTGTGCATGTGTCTCTACTGTAACCTAATTGTTTTCCTTTCCAAACCTCATCATACCTCCGTGCATTTAGGTCTGCATCTGCTGCTTTCCTTTGACCCTCTCATTTCATTGTGTGTGTGAATGTGGGTGATTGATTGGGCTAAACCCAGTCACATGGTCAGGGGTTGCTTATATCACACACGTACTTACCCAGAATCCCACTGGGCCCATAGAAGCTTCATTGCATGAAAGAAATGAAGGGAAAATCCTGCCCCTGACATATTTCTCACATACAGAGTCACAGTGGTCTGTGTGTATTCTATTATATAAGTATGTTTCATGAAATGGACCCATTTTCTAAATTTGTCAACGAAGATCTGTGATTTTGACCTTTTATAGGACTTTCCACCTCAGAGCCAAATTCTTGTGTTCACTGTAGCATTTTCATGAAATGTATTTACACAATCCAGTTTATCCACAGAAACCCGTTGATCCACAAACACACTCTAGATGATCATTTGAAATATAAGTTGGCTGGTTTGGCTAGTTTGTTTTCTACTCTCTGACTGGTGCTTTTGTTTTCAGAGGAGGAGAAAGAGGCGGGGCAGGAAGAGGTGGAGCCTCTGACAGGCGAAGAGGAAGAGGAACGACGCATCGCTGAAATGGGGAAGCCAATGCTAGGAGATCACCCTAAACTGGAGGTTATCATTGAGGAATCTTATGAATTCAAGGTGTGTTAATTTAGCTACACATTTCCCATTTATTCATAATCACATTAAAGCAACTTTAACCCAAAAATGACTGTCACGTATACTAACCTCATGTTGTTCTAAACCTGTAAAACACAAAAGAAGATATTTTGAAGAATGTTTTAGTGTACATTTATCCGTACAATTAAATTCAAGAGTGTCTGATGTTGTTTTGCACCCCTCTTGGCTTTCATTGCTTGCACAAAAACAGTTCTTCAAAATATATTTTGTTATGTTCTGCTGAAAAAAAGTTAAACAGGCTTGTAACAACATGAAGTTTGAGTGAATAACGACAAAATGTTTCATTTTTAAATGAACTGTTCATTTACATGTGTATAGTATACTGGTATAAATTTACCAGTTTAGCCAATTATACTGTCAAATGGTAATTATAAGCTCCCATTAAGTTATTTACTGCAATATACTTTAAATATGCACTTTTTATTATTAAGGATCATTTTCATTATTTGCAGTGCACAAACATGACTCTGGGTTGCTACATTTAGAATTGACTAACTTTTTAGGTCACATATAATTCAAAAATACCTGTTTTTCTGTAGAAAAATGTTCCTTTTTGTTGCTTATGGAAACACACAAGACACTATGGTTCTGTCAGGGAAGTTCAGAGATCTTAAACGTTGGCATCTCATCGATCGCCTCCACACACTTCAGGACGATCCACATGCACACACTCGCCTTGCTAAAACGCACACACACTCCGATCCCACACACACTTCACAACGGGGCAGACCAGAGAGCAGTCAGAAGCACTCGATGAACTGTGGTCCACCGTGCCTGAAGTGTGTTTAAGTTTGTTTATTCCTGTTCATTTGCACTGGAATATAATGAAGCGGTCATTCATTTTCTTTGTGTGCCGTCTCTCACTTTTCTCTATAGAATACAGTTGATAAGCTGATTAAAAAGACAAACTTGGCTCTTCTGGTTGGTACCAACAGCTGGAGGGACCAGTTCATCGAGGCCATCACAGTCAGCGCCGGTGAGTGTTTCAGTTTGTGAGGAACATTGGGAGGACTGATTTAGTGTTTCATTAAAAAAGAACATCTCGTTCGAGATGATAATCACTTGCGAGTGTTACCAGAAATGCCTGCGAGACTTTTATGTTATTATTGCTGTTATAAAATACATTTTTAGTTAAATACTACTAACTGTTGTTTCGATTGGGTTATCAGGGGTGTCCAATCCTGCTCCTGGGGGCCATCTTCCTGTAGAGTTCAGCCTACTCTAATACACCTGCCTGGACATTTCTAGTAATCCTAAAGAGCTTGATTAGCTGGTTTGAGTGTGTCTAATCAGGTTAAAGCTAAGCTCTGCTGAAAAGTGGCCCTCCAGGAGCAGGCTTAGGCATCCCTGGGTTATATAGATTGCATCAGATGTTGTTGTTTATGGTTTCCATTTGAAATTTCAAAAGCGCCGGTACTCTCTGCTGTAAAGCGCCCCCTGGTGGCTGCGGTGTTTCTCAAGAAAGTCTGTTTTACAGCTTCACCTCTCTTAGGGCTACACAAAGGAGTCTCCATTCTCTGTGCAAAGGAGAAAAACAAAGTAGATGGAGGCGGAGAAAGAAAAACGAGAGAGGGATTTTTTCGGTTTGTTTTCTTTGAAGTAATTAGCACTCGCAGCACGACCTCAGAGAGACTGATTATCATAGAGGCTGCTTCTCTAGCCTTGTAAGTGTGTGTGTGTGTTTGTGTGGATCAGGTGTTGGTGACTTAGTGATTCACACTTGAACACCTCTCAGTGTGCCAATTTGTGCTCTGGGGCAAAGCAAGGTTAAAAACCTTTGTGTGTGTGTTGTGTGTGCGTGTATGTTGCTCTGTCTGCTGTCAGAACTGGCCTGGAATCACCAGTACAGAGTACAGACCAAGTCTTTTCATGAAGTATCTACAGTGATGTTGGTTGTTTTCAAAATAGAATTTCAAAAATGATTAAGTGTGAATTGTTCTTGTGAGTCTTTTCCTTCAAATCTCATTCAGATTTGTTGTGTCAAGACACATTTTTTGGACTTTGGTAGCCCCTGGTCACCATTCACCTTCATTATGGAAAAAAACCAGCATGAACATCCTACCTAACATCAAACATGCATTAATCATTGCCATCATTGACAGATGGATTATTTTTTTATCTAGCACCACTGAGAACTGAACAGAAATTTCTCCACGACTTTTTATCAGGACATGCAGATACACACATGCACATATACACAAATGTACACAGATAGGGACAAAGAAGAATAAAAGGTCTGCAGCTAATGGTGGTAAATTGAAGAGTTTCAAGTTTAAAAGCTTTGCTAAATGTCAGACTCTGCAGCACAGCGAGATGATTTATATCAAAAGATGAGAAGAGAGAAAACACAACATGAGCACTGAGTGTGTGGGGGTTTACTTATCTATAGATTGGACACAAAATTGTCGCCAGAAGTTACATGTGACGCAAACCTCCCTTTGGAGACATTTGGGGATGTCCTTAATTGGACAAATGATTCGTGAAGCATTTTTTTCATAAATCATTTATAATAAACAAAAAATTTTAAATAATCTTTGAGGGTTAAGATCAGTGTTGCTGTTAACTAAAACTTTTAAAAATGTTTTTCAGTAATTGAAATAAAGCGGAAATAAAATGTAATATAAATTTTAGATTAAAAACGGATAATAAGCTGAAGTGCTAAAATTACTAATGCTAAAACTGAAGTTAAAAATAAAGCTATTGAGCTAAAAAAAAAAAAAAGAAAATTCTGTATACACACACACACAATTCAACTACAATTCAAATTATTAATATATAGTATAATAGTATATAAACAATAGGCCTACTAACAATTATAAGTCTAATATTAACATTATAAGTCTATAGTATGTCCTCATTTAGGGCAAAATAACTGCCAAATGTAATCTAAATTTGAAAAAAAAAAAAAACTCTATGGACAAATGTGGAACTCTATATTTAGATTTAAATAGAACAGTATGTTACACAGTTTTGCTGATCAAGTCAATTGATCTTGTTTAAAGTTTTTTTTTTTTTTTTAATTGCATTGTCAATTGTGTATTTATGTATGCTGACTGTGGTCTGAAAGCAAACTGATGCTCTTTTATGAGGTGTTTACTCCCTTCAGACACACTGATGGACGGCACATAAAGCATCACGTTGACCTTCTCTGTCTCTTTAGCACAGATGTGTGCATATTTACACACGTGTTGCAGTGACAGCAAACATCATCGTGACCTTCAAATACTCTTGAGCTGTGATGAAATAAACATATACATAAACATACTGTATACACTTGTATCAGCTGACATTTCTGTCTGAATCTTCAATAGCGACTCATAATGATTCAGTCTTCTTTAAATCTTTTTGAATTTGTTTGTTTGAATTTGTATTTGATACAGATCAGTGTGAGTGTTCTGTCTAAGCGTGTGTGTATGTTCTAGCCTAAGCATCTACTCTATCAATAATCCTTTTAATCACAGTGCACAATCAGGTTTTTGCCCGTGAACAGAATGAATGTCTTGGCGAAACAATGACTAAATCCCCTTGCCAGTGACTTGAATGCGTGTGCTCTCAGCTGCTGCTGTGAATAGGTGAGATTTCTGAACATCCTGTAGCATCTAATCACACTTTAAAGGAACAGCCTCACCTGTCAGAGAGCACTGTGTGGGCGTCTGGAAGCTGCTCTCTTTACGCTCTCAAGGAAACGCAGCACCAACAGAATATCAAACAGATTACAACCTGTTTCCTGAACACACACACACACGCGCGCCATGTGCTCTACATATCGATAAAGGCTGTGTGTCTATGTGAAGGTTTCAGCTATACTGCCACGACAGCTGACCTGGTGTGTGGCTTTTAGGTACAAAATATACATTTTTTATATTTTCTGAAGAAAAGTGGTGCCTGGTCTGTGCAAAACTCTCTGCTACGGTGATGTTTTTTGTATGAAGTTGCCAGGTCGCTGCTGCATTTTAGGTGCACTAATATAAAGTTGATAGGATGCTGATGTTCTGGGTGATTGATAAGGGGGTTGCTAAGTTGTTCTGGCAAGTTCTGAGTCATGTGGATGAGTCATGTGCCAAATTTCAGCACTTAGGGGTTTATTAACCTTCTATAAAGTCATATTTAATTATTTCTCATTACCTTCCTGCAGGTGAGGATGATGATGATGAAGAATGCGGAGAGGAGAAGCTCCCCTCCTGCTTCGATTATGTCATGCATTTCCTCACTGTCTTCTGGAAAGTTCTCTTTGCCTTTGTCCCACCCACTGACTACTGGAACGGGTGGGCGTGTTTCGTGGTGTCAATCATTATGATTGGCGTTCTGACGGCTTTCATCGGAGACCTGGCATCCCACTTCGGCTGCACCATCGGACTCAAAGACTCTGTCACAGCAGTGGTGTTTGTAGCGCTAGGAACTTCAGTGCCAGGTGAGAGAGAGAAAAAAAACATATGCGCCTCTGATTTTTGTGTTTTAGCCACCCATGTTTGTGTTCACATATAGTCATTTATCATAAAATGAGGATGTTCAAGCACTTGTGTGTGTGTGTGTGTGTGTGTGTGTGTGTGTGTGTGTGGGTGTGTGT
>NW_015554160.1:291720-295379 GCF_001515605.1 Sinocyclocheilus anshuiensis
GTGTGTGTGTGTGTGTGTGTGTGTGTGTGTGTGTGTGTGTGTGTGTGTGTGTGTGTGTGCATACGTGCAAGGCTATGATTGCGATATATCATATAATTATGCAGAGTAAAGCTCCTTGCTACATGGCACCTTCATATATTACCTTCATCAGTCATGATAACTGTTATTTAAAACAGGAGACACACACAGAGCTATGTTCATGTACAGAACACACACACACACACACACACACACACACACACACTGGAAGAGCAGTGCATGTTCCCCATGTTTAGTATTCCAGACACACTGGAACACTGCTCATAGAGAAAACGCTGAGAGAGCAGAACGCAAGAAGCATTCCCATCTCTCTCTCTAATGCTGTTCTTCTCCCTCTTTACCTCACTCACCCCATTTCTTTTCTTTTCATCCTCTTTCTCGCCCTTTTGCTCTTCTCATCTCACCGCAGAAAATCGTTTTCTTGCATTTGCGTCTTGCTTTCCAGTAAAAGCCATCATACGTGGACAATGTCATGCACACACAAGGATATCATTTTCTTAATTAGTATTTTCTCAAAACATCCTCAAAGGGATAGTGCACCCGGAAATGTTATTCTTGTCATTATTTACTCACCCTCATGTCGATCCAAACCTGCATGACTTTCTTTACTCTGTGGAACACAAAAGAAGATTTTTTTGAATAATGCTTTTTTCCATATATTCAAAGTCAGTGGGGTCCAAGACAACAATAAGTTGTCTAATAAGGAACATCGTATAATAAGGAATAAAAAGTCATAAAAATATGGATTTTTTATTTTTAGGTGAACTATCTCTTAAACAAAAGGATACATTTCCATGAGAATTTTTTTGGCCCTAAATTGTATTGCAATAGAAAAAGAAACATTAATTAAATATTGATTGAGTAGCACAGTTTGTGTAAAAAACATTATTGAAGAACTTTAATAAACAGTGTCCCATTTTTCATATTTATTTCAATCACTTTTAGCATTTTATAACTGTTTTATAATAAATGTTTATATGGTTCTGGTAACAAATCAATTTCTCTGCATTTATGCAGAACAATTTGTGGAAGTTAGGGGTTTTGCGGTATACCAGTATTGTTGATAACTGTGATATTTAAGAAATTAAATATTGATATCATGGTTATAGGGGTTTTGCAATATATATTGTGTATTGGCAATAAGCGTGGGGTTTATAAAAGGAAATAGGCCTGACATCAAATAGGATATCATGTTAATACTACACATGACTTTATCAGAAAAATAACACTGATATATTTTTAATGTATTGATTTGATTTGAAAAAGAAACATCTAAAATGAATATGATTGCTTTAAATTCAATCATAGCCAATAATGTTGGGTATTGCCATTTGATCTGCATGAGCGGAAGCTAGTGAACAGCAGTTTGCTGAAGTGTTTTGCCAGCGAGTTAATAAAACGCACAAATGCATCCTGTTTGAGAGTAATCAGATATATACTATAAACATAATATTAGGATCTGCACAAAACAATGCAAATGCACAAGTGAACTTAACCGTGCTAGTTAGAATTTTTAATTTATGCCGTGAATGTGCTTTTTTAAAATACATTCTGTTATAATAGTGTTCTCATTATAATGTTATGTTTGTGACAGATTGGTGCTGCTGCACATCTTGCACTTAACTGTATTTTCATTATTAAAGCGATTCCAGGCATCACTGCATGCTTTTGAAGGCAAATGTTTTTTTCTTTTAATTCTTTTATTCATTGGCCAAAAAAGATAAAACACAAAATCTAATCATCATTATTCAAATTTTTCTAGATATAGTGATCATATCATTGTCATGAATTCTTTTGTCCAAGATAATCGTGTAGTGGAAATCTAATATCATGACTGCCTTAGTAGAAGTACTACAGATGTTTAGAAAAGTGCTGTTGTGGTTTTTGTTTTAGGAGAAAATTGCATCCAAGTGGTTTTTATCCCAGCAGCCCTTAAGAGACATTGTACCCTATCAGATCAAAAATAATTTACATTGTACCCTATCAGCTAAAATCACCATTACCTGCTTACAACTGCGTGTGTGTGTGTGTGTGTGTACACGTGTGAGAGAGAGAGAGTGAGAGCATGTGTATGTGTGAGGAGGAAACTATATAATCTATGGGAAGATGTCTTTTCCTTAGTGTTAGAGAAAGTTTGTTCAAGGGCCTACAGCTTAGAAAATCTTACATTTTTAGTCAAGTTTGATTAATTGTTGAAAACTATTTTACTAGTAGTTCACTTCCAGAATGAAAATTTCCTGATAATTTAATCACCCCCATGTCATCCAAGATAGTCATGTCTTTCTTTCTTCGTTCGAAAAAAATAGCCTCTTTGGCTAATTCTGGCACATTTACAGCCATGTTTATTAATGTGTGTTGCCCCTGTAAACAAATAAACTAAACTAAAAAATTAAACTGAAAAGACATTAAGGTTTTTGAGGAAAACATTCCAGGATTTTCCTCCATATAGTGGACTTCAATGGTGGCCAACAGGTTGAAGGTCCAAATTGCAGTTTCAATGCAGTTTCAAAGGGCTCTACACGATCCCAGCCGAGGAATAAGGGTCTTATCTAGCGAAATGATCGGTCATTTTCTATAAAGAATAAAAATGTCTATACGTTTTAACCACAAATGCTCATCTTGCACTAGTTCGACCTCAAGCATTACGTAATCACGCACATGCGATGTAGGCAGAAGTACCGACCCAGTGTTTACAAAGCGAACGTGAAAAGAAAGTCAAATGCCCTTTACAAAAAGAGGTAGAACAATGTTGTCGGACAATTTTGAAGTTGAAGGAGAAAATGATATGGAGTTTTTTGCACCTACCCTACCTTTTTGAACCAGAGTACACAGATGAAGAACTTACTGGGCGTGACACTTCCAACGTGATTATGCAATGCGTGAAGTCACTAGTGCAAGACGAGCATTTGTTGTTAAAAAGTATATACAATTTTTTTTTTTTTTAAGAAAATGACCGATCGTTTTGCTAGATAAGACCCTTATTCCTCGGCTGGTTAGGGGTGAGTAAATTATCAGGAAATTTTCATTCTGGAAGTGAACTACCTCTTTAAAGCTGCATAACATCCTGAATTTGCCGTTTTATTTTTACAGATGAAATAATGTGTTAATAATTTCTATTAAACAATTAAAAATTTAATAAAATTATTTTCTTGTATTATATTTGTTTAGATGGTCTTGATAAAGTCACAAAGTCTGGTTCAGGTGCCAAAAACAATGAGGTACTTACACATTTAACTAGTAACAGGTCAAAAATCAAGGTCATTAGTAAGGTTCTAGTGAAAGGTTCTAAAAAAACGTTCTAGTGAAAGGTTTACAACCACATCCATTGATTGTTTTTCTGCTGTTTCTGCACAAATTCAAAATAACAAATGCTGCACGTTGCATTCTGAATGGAGCGTTATTGAGCAGTTAGCAAATGTGTCAATCTGTAGTTGGAGATGAAAGCCGTATTGAGTACTGGGAAAACAACTGAACTTCCAATTAGCCAAGCGAGCAGCCAGAAACCAGGCGAAGGAAAATGTACAATGACTGATAAGGCAACGTTCACCAATGCTTTTAAAGGGGTCATATGATGCTTTTTTAAAGATCATTATTTTGTGTATTTGGTGTAACAGAATATG
>NW_015554160.1:295398-303733 GCF_001515605.1 Sinocyclocheilus anshuiensis
GTCCCCCCTCTCTCTCTCTCTCTCTCTCTCTCTCTCTCTCTCTCTCTCTCTCTCGCTCGCTCGCGCGCTCTCGCTCTCTCTCTCTCTCTCGCTCTCTCTCGTGCTCTCTCTCGCTCTTGCGCTCTCTCTCTCTCACACACACACACACACACACACACACACTACCTCCTCTCCTAGGTTCACGAAACGGTCGTCCATAAAATGCATTGCTGTTCTGTTGTAAGTAATCTTAAAAATTCCTAAATGCATCTACTTTAGGAAGGCCAAATAAAGTGCTTTTGCTTTCGCCTAGAAACACACGTCTCCCTGACATGGCTGCTTCAACACTAACTGCGGTTACTGAAACCACGCCTTCTTTCTTTGCGTGAACATTTGGGCGGCATTATGCTAATATTTCCACATAGTGAGGTAGATATGTGGGGGCGTGTTAGAACGAGCCGTTTTAGGGGGGTGTGGCAGAGTCTTAACTTTGATAAAGAATATCTCTTTGGTTTTGAGACTTTAGTCTTTGCAACTTCAGGGATCTTATCTATGCACAATCAGCTTGTAACACTCCAAAGAGAAAGGAACACTTGAAATCGCATCATATGACCCCTTTAAACAGAACACAAAGCCTTTAGATTCAGCATATAGTATTGTGAATTAATAATTTGCTCGATTAATTTAAAATGGAAATGGGTTTGATGACTGACGTGCATCTTCTGAATGCAGTGCCGCTAAAGTGTGGTAATATAAAAAGTTAATTATACTGATTTTTGGATTAAATGTTATTTAGTCCGCTTTGCATTTCCCAGCGTAGACATACATCGGCTGTTTGGCTGAGCCGCAGAGACATTTGTTGTCGATAAAATACTCATTTAAAATATATGTGTGGTCGTTTTTTTTTATACAAATTTGCGTCCGTGTGCAAACGTAAGCAGTTTGAGGTTTATAACAGTTTCAAAGTCTGTAACAGTCTGGAACGCTGATCCGTTTAAGTCCGTAATGATTAATTGCTCTCGAGCGTCTTTCTGAGATGAAGCTTTTCATTGCTATGACACCCACATTAACGGCAGTTGTCGTCCGCACGCTGCCAGACTCTTTGGCAGGACTTTACACCAGACTGGGTGTTAGCTGAGCCTTAACTGAGAATTTCCATGGTAATGCTATGGAAACGGCTCCATCCATGCTGTTGTTTACAACAACAGAACAGGACAGTGATGAATAACGAGAAGGAAAATGTTATTTCAGAAATAAGTACTTTACAGTAAACCCAGCTTTCACTTTATAATGCTGTGTCTTTGAGATGTTGTTGAGTCAATTTTTGTCCTTTAAGCCCGTTAATGGCTGATGTTGTTCTCAGATACTTTTCAGATTTGCAAGGAGAGTTTCTAACCTTCACTTTTAGGCAGATGTTGAGTGCTGCAGTCATGTCGCGCTGGAATTACCGTAATTACCAGATGACAACTTTGAGCTGTTCACATCCTTGGACTCAGAAATTATTAATTTCTGTGGGAACGCTCATTGTTGAGTGCGGAAAGATGCCTCATGGTGACATTAAAACACCTCTTTAAGCTCTTGATAAATAGCAAAAACTAAAAAGCACTTGATAACTTTATGTATAATAAAATGGCATATTAAACATATTTTGAGTTTTAGTTTTTTCTGCTCACTGAAGCTGTACTTATTTGATCAAAAACAGTTTAAACAAAAATTGTGAAATATTACGTTTTTAAAATAACTGCTTTTTGTTTTCATAATTAAATATATTCTTACCAGGTCTTAAGTGTCACATGATCCTTCAGAAATGCTGATTTGATGTTAAGAAACATTTCTTATTATTATCAATGTTGAACATGTGCTGCTTAATATTTTTGGGGAAACTAAAATGTCTTTAAATCAAGTATCTATCATCTTTTTTTGTTTGTTTGTTTGATGTAATGTTTAGTGATCAAATATTTTTGGATATATTTTCACTTGAGATGCACTGCTCGAACACAAACATGTAAATACGAATGTGTGAATATTAAAGTGTATATCCGCAGGATAGCAAGACCTTTAAATGAGGATAATGGTTCTTTGTGACCACAGGCTGCAATGAATAATATCAACTTATCCAGAGCAGTTCAGCAGGGTAATGTGGTATGGACCATATTAGCATAACGAAAGAGAGAGAGAGGAAGATTAAATGAGACAGAGAGGAAGAAAGAGTTAGAAAGGGAGTGTATGTGCATCTAGGATTATTTAGAGGCCTTTCCAGACAGAAAGCACAATCAGCATCCTCATGGTTTCTCAGCTGTCTGCAGTAGATCACCCTGTTAGCATGCAGCTGTCTCTGAGCGAGAGAACCCACACTGTTTAAACAGCAGACAGCCCTCTGATTTCAACTCAAATCAGAGGTTAACCAGGCTGTTATTACAAAATTATATCCTCACCAAAAAAAGAGAGACGAGCAAGAGAGAGAAGATGAATACTGTGTGCACATATACTTGTGTGCACTGCAAGAAAAAAAAATCAACTATTATTTTTGTTTTGTTTTCTGAAGAAAGATCTAAACATTTAGACAAGCAAGAAGTACTTGAAGTAAAACTCTTTTAATTACTCATTTTAATTATTTAATGTTAATTTACAAGTACAATGTTACATTATTAACCTATCACAATAGACAAAATAAACTTGCTTCGTATACGCTTAGTCACTCATCTATGTATTTTTGTTACATTAATGCTTTTTATGTTTTAAGGTTGCACTTTTGGAACATTTTATTAGTTTATTTATTTGATTATTTATTTAACAATTATAATTCTAAGTTATTATTTTTTATTATTATCAATTTATCAGAATTTTTATGAATCATGATAACAAATATTTTTACTCTATTAATACCTCTCTTTCTTCTTTCTTTCTCTTTCTCATTTTCCTCTCAGACACCTTTGCCAGTAAAGTGGCAGCGATACAGGATCAGTACGCCGACGCGTCCATTGGAAACGTGACGGGCAGCAACGCCGTGAACGTCTTCTTGGGCATCGGAGTGGCCTGGTCCATCGCCGCCATCTACCACAACTCAAAGGGCCACGAGTTCAGGGTGGAGCCGGGTAACCTGGCCTTCTCTGTCACCCTCTTCACCATTTTCGCCTTTATCTGCGTGGCGGTGCTCATGTACCGCCGCCGGCCCGATATCGGCGGCGAGCTGGGGGGTTCGCGGACTGCTAAAGGGCTGACCACCATGCTTTTCGTCAGCCTCTGGCTGCTCTACATCCTGTTCTCCTCTCTGGAGGCTTACTGCCACATCAAGGGCTTCTAAACACACGTACACGCGCTCACACGCATACACACGCAGAACTACACACCTTCACACAGTGACACACACAATCATGCATTCTGTGGAAAAATACGCAAAGACTAAAGGGTAAAGACTAAAGACTGCAGAGGAAGGCAACAGCGGCGGACTCGGTTTCGGGTTCACGAGAATAATCATTTTCCGCAGATCCTCGGCCCGTTCTTCTGTTCTCTCAACACGCCATTCCTTCATCCTCATCTTCCTCTGTTTGTTGTGTGACTGCATCTGATTGGACGGGGTGTGACCACATTGTTCAAGCATCAAATCTAGACTATAAAAGCTACTATTGCTACCGTTAACTACTGTAGTTGTGCTTTTTTAACCTAAACCAGTATAAAAGCCCCGTGGGACCGTGGAATCTGTAAGCTCCCTTCATAGTGCCATGGAACTCTGGGTAATGTGGCTGTGTGTTATAGGTTTGTTATCTTAACGGGGACCGAGCGGTACTGTAATTTTGCTTGGGTGATTTTTCAGACAGATGATGTAAACGGAGTGGTCCTAAACAGCTTTTGTTGTTCTCAAGAGCAACTTGTAGTTCCTGTGAAGGCCAGTTTTTATCCCGCTCTTGCACTGGTGCAGTTCATTCCAGTTCAGAAAGAGAATAACAATAAGGAGAGTGCAGTACGCCAGCTCTATTCTCTGCCGGCGCTGAAGCTCTAGAGACCAGAGGTGCACTAGTGCAAGACTTTGATTTAAAAGCCTTGATCTGACGGTCTCAAAGATCGTAAAGTGCTATCGAAAGAGCTCGGGTTAAGGAACATCCTGAATTTTCTAATACAAACACACTGCGGTTTGTTACTGATTCGATTATTAATTTATGCAATCGATGGACTGTGTGTGAGGTCAGCCTAGTAAAGATAATCCAGCATGTGACATGCTTTTGCCAAGATCACATCGAGAGTTTACAATTACGACTGTTACTTTCCGTCCTAGCATACATGCATAAATTTACGTACACACACTACGAGAAATACGCAAAACCAGTGACCATACTTTCAGCGATTTGTTCTCAGACACACAATTTGCAAGCATGTATAATCGGTAGTCTTTTGCTTGATAAACTAGCTCATACAGATACAGTCAGTCACTCATCTATGTGGAGTTTACGAGGGCACGCTTTCCCTCCAACCCTGCTGAGATTGCTTCTTTGTACTTTGTAGATTCGCGGCATACGGAGCTGTAAGGTAAATCTCATAGAGTAGTCACGGTTTTAGACGTAGGTCGATTTTAAAAGCAGACATTGTAGAACTAATCTGAATTTGACTCTAAACATCTTTAGGATAGCATGGTTTAACACAAACGAACTGAAAAAAAAAATGTAGCTCGGTTTTAAATTTTGAAAATGCAATTGCAGGATTTTTCACTCTCCTTTCCAAAGTTCGATTTTCAGTCTTAGTGGGTAAGTAAATATATGAAATCGTGTTTCTGGACTGAGCACAGTAGATCTGATGTAGATATTTTGGACTTCATCTATTGTGTAGTTTGCGCCAAATTTGCCAAAGGTAAAATCTTTCTAATGGAGAACTGCAGTGTGCCACACAGCCCCTGAAGTGGGTTTTGTATTTCCAATCGTACCTTTTTTACCCACACCAAAAATGTCCTTGCAAGGATAAAGAGGCCTTGGTGACATTTCTTATAGGTGTTTGTACTGAAGGGATCCAGCCTACAGCTCTTTTACTGCATCTGAACACCTTTTCTTGTAACGAAAGAGTGTTTTTAAAGGGAATCTGTGTTGGGGTTTGTGGTTTCAGAAGCTTGATTTTGAAAGAGAAGAAAAATTTAGCTTGAATAGCTGTTTATTCTTTCTTTTTTTGTTGTGTTTGTTTTATTTTGTTTTACATTTTGAATGAAAGGAAACTATACTGTACCAGCTTCAGGGCATTTCTGTAGGAAGCCTTTGATGATGACCTTCAATCCCTGATGAAGATGGTCCGCTGTTGCTTGCCAATTCTAAGATCCACAAGAAAGACACTACAAACAAAGAAGGACAAAACCAACATCAATAAAAGACTTTTCCCTGAAGCCTAATATCTATTTAACCAATAAACAAACAGATGAAGTTGGAGTGAAGTTGGTGAAACCATGTGAATTACAGCCATACCAAGTTCTGCCGAGAAGACTTTCATGGACTCTTGCTGTACGTGCTGCTCGCTAGCCGTCACACCAACCGACCACAGGTGCGCCTCTCCGTACGGGGCGTTCAAACTGTACATGGTCTCTACGGTTTATACTGTATATGTATTTGCTTTGGCAGAGCAGGGGTCAGCAATTGTGCGTCTGTGCTCTAAATCAGGGTGTGGCTGCATTGGAACCGCCCCCCTGTGGAACCTAACCCCTCCCTTTACCCCGCCCCCTTGTTTGCCATGTCCATATTTGGAATGTTAATGTGCTTCGTGTTGACAATGCATGGATGCTAACCTGTCTGTATATAGTACGCAGAATCCCCTTCATTAATGTAGTCAACAGAGGTTTGAAAGCTGTATAGACATTCAGATTTTTGTTTTGTTTGCTTGTTCGATTGATTTTCCTGTCCGTAAGTTTCATTTAAATGTTTCGTTTTGTTTTTTTGTTTTTTAACTTGCACATGTATATTAAAAAGGCAGTATCTGTCGTTTAGTACAGGAGCACATGTACAAACGAAGGAAGCAATATATCAAGGTCCTTTGCTTGGTTGTTGCAATGGTTATATTATTTAACAGTATGAAATATTTTGTCACTGAAGCGTTCAGGTGTGTATGTATATACTGTACAGTAGAATGAAGGCAGAGTCACCGCTCTGCCGTTATCAAAGAGAGAATACAACGTATTTATTTGAAACTTCAGAATGACAAATATTGCCTTTTGGATTGATTGTTGCATAGAGCTTGTTTTGTTCTAGTTTCTTCGCTGAGCAGTGTGTGTGCGAGTGTGTGTTTGTTTGGGTGGTCTGGAGCAGTCTGTGATATTTGTAAGAATTAAGGGAACATGTAGTCCGTTATTTATCTGCTCCGAGTCTGTAAACCATCTTGCAAAAATCAGTGAACCATCTGGAAAATGTCTGTAAAACATTAGGAGAATGTGTGTGAAGTGTCAGGGTTTGCCTTGTGTATGTCTTACATTCCTAAACCCCCTCTCTCTTATTCACTGCTCAGATGGACTCTAGTCTTTCAGGGGTTTAATACTAATCTTTGATCATATTATTTCCTCCTCCTCCCCCCTCTCTATATCACTCTCTTTCTCTCTCTCCAATCCAAGGCCTCACTAACATCTTGCATTGATGTGTCCAGTGAAATTATGTAGGCTGTGTGTTGTAAACAATCGCAGTGTATATGTGTAACGATGTTCCTGGTAATCCTGAACAGTGCGTATATGTGTGTAAATGTCTACATATCACTTATTTATAATGTAAAAATTTATAGCATGTATAAAGGTTTGCAAAACCACTTAAACTGCAGAGAATATTGTTCTTAACTAGTCATTTTGTCTTTTTTTCCGATAAGAAATATCTAAAAATCTAAAACAAACAATTATTTTTTGTTGTTGTTTCAAGCATAAATCTAATACAGTTTAATGAGGTTTATGCTTAAAAACAAGAGGGTAAAAATTAAATGTTAAAAAGAGAATATTTATACAGGAAAACAAGACAAAATGCTGTGTTTTGCAGTGTAAACAACATGGCAGAAAGCTCTCATGCCAAAGCAGGATTGAATGTATTGTATGTAACGTAATAGATGGTCTAAATGAATGCTGTAAGTTTTATTATCTTATCTGTCTTGTACAGATCGAGGGGCTCAAATCATTGTGTGTGTTTGATCGCTGTAAGCTAATGCTGAGAGTCATGTTAATGCAAGTGTGTGTGGCCTTGTGGCATAGTGTGTCTTACACAGTCCTCTGTCATGGGCTTATTAAAGCTGACTCTATTTTCCTCCCCTCTCTCTGTCTCTCTCTTTTCTCTTCTTTCTCTCTTGCACTTTTTGCTTTATTTCACGCTGTTTTGTTTTGATTGTTAGGTTGTTTTCATTTTAATCTGAATAATTAAATATGAGATTTTTTCGTTTTTGTTTTGATTTATTTTTGTGTTGCACTCAATCTAATAAGATGGACGTCCACTAACTGTGATTGCTCCCCTAGTACACCTCTACACAGGAAATAAAGTTTGGGATATCCTGTTTAGAGCCAAGTGGCTGCAGTGTGTCTCTTTTTATGATTGTGGTTCTGAATAAGCACAGACACACATACTCACGTCCAGCAGACAGAAGGTGTCATCTTTAATGGTGTTGTGGAAACTACTTTGAAACTGCCACGCCGCATAATTTAAAGGGATAGTTCACCCAAAAATGTAAATTCTGTCATTAATTACTCACCCTCATGTCGTTCCAAACCCATAAGACCTTTGTTCATCTTTGGAACACAAATTGAGATATATTTGATGGAATCTGAAAGCTCTCTGACCCTCCATAGACAGCAAGGATATTACCACGATCAACGCACAGAAACGTAGCAAGGACATCGGTAAAATAGTCCACGTGACATCAGGGGTTCAACCGTAATTTTCCGAAGCTACGAGAATACTTTTTGTGCACAAAGAAAACAGTAATAACATGATTTATTCAACAATTCTTTTCCCAGTTACCGTCTTCCGCCATTTTGGGGAGTACCCCAGAGAGTAATCAAAGTAATCAGCGTTATTTACGTTCAGTAGACCGT
Organism: Sinocyclocheilus anshuiensis; assembly: GCF_001515605.1. Taxonomy (NCBI): domain Eukaryota; kingdom Metazoa; phylum Chordata; class Actinopteri; order Cypriniformes; family Cyprinidae; genus Sinocyclocheilus; species Sinocyclocheilus anshuiensis. The sequence continues at coordinate 303,404 of NW_015554160.1, forward strand.
GCATGCATGCTGAACGTAAACAACGCTGATTACGTTGATTATTTTGTTATTTATTATTACCTTGTTATTATTGTTTTCTTTGCGCACAAAAAGTATTCTTGTAGCTTCGTAAAATGACAGTTGAACCCCTGATGTCACATGGACTACTATACCTTGCTACGTTTCTGTGCGTTGATCGTGGTAATATCCTTGCTCTCTATGGAGGCTCAGAGAGCTGTCAAATTCCATCAAAAATATCTTAATCTGTGTTCCTAAAATGAACGAAGGGCTTATGGGTTTGGAACGACATGAGGGTGAGTAATTAATGACAGAATTTACATTTTTGGGTGA
>NW_015554160.1:305101-305642 GCF_001515605.1 Sinocyclocheilus anshuiensis
CGTAGCAAGGAGATCGGTAAAATAATCCATGTGACATCAGGGGTTCAACCGTAATTTTCCGAAGCTACGAGAATACTTTTTGTGCACAAAGAAAACAGTAATAACATGATTTATTCAACAATTCTTTTCCCAGTTACCGTCTTCCGCCATTTTGGGGAGTACCCCAGAGAGTAATCAAAGTAATCAGCGTTATTTACGTTCAGTAGACCGTGCATGCATGCTGAACGTAAACAACGCTGATTACGTTGATTATTTTGTTATTTATTATTACCTTGTTATTATTGTTTTCTTTGCGCACAAAAAGTATTCTTGTAGCTTCGTAAAATGACAGTTGAACCCCTGATGTCACATGGACTACTATACCTTGCTACGTTTCTGTGCGTTGATCGTGGTAATATCCTTGCTCTCTATGGAGGCTCAGAGAGCTGTCAAATTCCATCAAAAATATCTTAATCTGTGTTCCTAAAATGAACGAAGGGCTTATGGGTTTGGAACGACATGAGGGTGAGTAATTAATGACAGAATTTACATTTTTGGGTGA
>NW_015554160.1:306264-319911 GCF_001515605.1 Sinocyclocheilus anshuiensis
AAGAGTCCACGTGACATCAGGGGTTCAACCGTAATTTTCCGAAGCTACGAGAATACTTTTTGTGCACAAAGAAAACAGTAATAACATGATTTATTCAACAATTCTTTTCCCAGTTACCGTCTTCCGCCATTTTGGGGAGTACCCCAGAGAGTAATCAAAGTAATCAGCGTTATTTACGTTCAGTAGACCGTGCATGCATGCTGAACGTAAACAACGCTGATTACGTTGATTATTTTGTTATTTATTATTACCTTGTTATTATTGTTTTCTTTGCGCACAAAAAGTATTCTTGTAGCTTCGTAAAATGACAGTTGAACCCCTGATGTCACATGGACTACTATACCTTGCTACGTTTCTGTGCGTTGATCGTGGTAATATCCTTGCTCTCTATGGAGGCTCAGAGAGCTGTCAAATTCCATCAAAAATATCTTAATCTGTGTTCCTAAAATGAACGAAGGGCTTATGGGTTTGGAACGACATGAGGGTGAGTAATTAATGACAGAATTTACATTTTTGGGTGACCTAACCCTTAGTAGTTTCTAACAAATATTAATTAACTACACTATTTAAAGGTGCTCAGTATTTTATTTTATTTATTTTTTTATTGATAACCTTATGTGAACCTTATTTCTGCATGCAAAATTGAGTACTTTCAATAGAAATCCATGCTGTAATGCTTGAGGGAGGAAAAGTCACGCAGATTAGCTCAGGAGCCCCTCACTGGAGAAGAAAGATCCAGGGGGCGGGGTTGGATCCACATCTAGGGGGTGGAGATGCTAGGTTTAGGGGTGGAGATGGGTGGGTTTAGGCATCAGGGGGTGGAGACGGGTAGGTTTAGGTATATGTAAGGTGGGAGGAGTTGGATCTGGATCCAACCTCACCCCCTGGATCTCAAATCTGGCAATAACATACATTTGATTTATTTGCATACCTTTGTCCTAGAAATTAATTTTATTGCATTACTTAAAATTCATTCACACTCTCTCATCTGTGAAACCTTTGACAGGCTTGTCCACTTTCCACTCATTTACTGAGTCCAATTGTTGAAGCTTTTGTAAGGTGGTAGGAGTTGGATCTGGATCCAACCTCGGCCCCTGGATCTTGTGTTCTGCAGTGAGGACCATCTCAATTAGCTCGTGACAACGGGCCGTTTTTCCAAGAAATTTCACTGAAATGCCATTAATGTAACCACACATTCATTAATGTAACATTGCACATTCAAAACTGCTCATATTTTCTCTCGTCACTGTTGGACAACCATGGAGCAGTCCATGAGTCAATCCATGATTTAGGTTCCATCTGTAGTTCAGGTAACGAGTTCTGGTGAAACTGAACTTGTCTGTAAAAAATGGCCTTCGGGAACAGATGAAATTCAAAAAGTATCACTTGTCAGTTCTCTACAAACAAAAAAGACAGAAGGAAACAAGGCTTTACTGACCAAATATAATTGTAAAAGGGCACACGGACTCATCCTTCAGTTCTGCATAAACAATATGAGTCAAAATATCAGCTTATATTGTACTGAACTAGGTACATAGAAGGTGCTTTCTTTAAAGGGGTAGTTCACTCAGAAAGCCGTACCAGATGTTAATGAAATTCTTTCTTCAGATTAATGCAAAAAATGATTTTAGAAAAAATGTTTTTAAAATATCCATCTTTGTAAATTCAATTTAATACAAATGTATGGGACCCCCACTCTTCAAAAACCACACAAAGTAAACACGACGATAATCCATACAACTACAGTTAATGTGTCAATGTCTTCTGAAGCGATAGGTGTGCATGTGTAGAAAAATACTAATATTTCAAACCATAAACTTTTGCTTCCTGCCAATTGTTATATGCAGATTCATGAGTTCATGATTGACGTAAATGTCAGTGTGTTCTGTAGCTCAAGCAAGAAGTAACGCAGAAGCACAGAGGCTCATGGGCCAGTCCCAGTACGCACACTTGTGGTTTTGATGACTTGAGAGTGTGTACACGCGACAGGAAGTGCGTAAGACTCATAGACTGTATAAAAGACCCCAGGTCTGAACACATACTAAATCCACACTATCTCTAATGCCCCTTCAGAGCGCTATTTTATGCTAAGTGTATTCCATAATTCACGTTTAGGAATTCACATGCCCTGAAATAGCAAGATGTCAAAACTTGTAGTGAAGTTAATTTAATTAGATATATCACATAGTTTACATAAAATGTAAAGTGTTGCACATTTTATTGGTATGGAGATTAGTATGTGTATTTTGTCAAATGTTTGCAACGGTTTTTTATTACTTCGAAGCACCACATTTAAATTGTCATTCACAGGGAATACTGGACAGAAATGTATAAGTTTATTTTAAAGTGTAAAGTATTATATGTACAAAATGTGCAAATAAAGCTTTGTAAAAACTTTACTTGCATTTTTTAAAAACTATGTTGTTAGTGTGTTCCATTGGTTAATCAAATGTTCTATCCAGACTTGCGGTTGTAACGCCCATATGAACACTTAAAATACAGGAAACAGGTTAAGTAAACAAGTGGTCAAGTGCAGAAACCACAAGTGTGGGACAGGCCCCATCACTTCTCCCACAAGTTTCACAACAAACTTGCATCATGCTTCACAAAATGCTTACGTCATGCATGACAGTTGGCCTATGGTTCATAGTCATGACATAGATTATTTTTGTAAAATGTTTTTTTCATCTGAAGAAAGAAAACATATGAGGCATGAGGGTGAGTAAATCATGAGGACATTTTTGTTTTTGGGTGGACTATCCCTTAAAGAGGGTAGCGCAGACATTTGACACCTGGGAGTGAGAATGCTTTGAATATTCACAATCATTGTAACTTCCGATTTTTAATATAGCCTACTGTAAATGTGAAGAACAAATGATTATGATTCTTTAAAAGAGCATTTACTAGCCCTAATGTTCTAACATCAATTGCTTTTATTTGTTTTTTCTAACATTTTACTCATTTTAGATTTTGATTGTTTGTGGTGGAGAGTGGATTATTATCAGAAAAATAAAATGTTATGTTCCACAGAAGGACGTACAGTTTAGAACTACATAAAGGTGAGTAAAGTGAACTATTATACAAAAAGATATAATGAAAGCAAATAAATGATAAGGGGAATTGTCAGCGTTGGATTGTAAATGTTGACAGGTTGACCAATACCCACACATAGCTTTTATAATTTTACCTGTATTATCTTAAGAAAACAGTCCATTACCTTGTACAAAACAGCAACGAAACGAACTGCAACCATATTTCAATGTCCCTACAATCCATAATTTAGACACAAGATGGCGGCAGTTGCGTTTGTATGAAAAAGAGCGTGGGTTTAGCGCCGTCGCGATTAAACTACCCGGATGAGCTGCGTAATACAGGAGCTCTGAAATCGCATATGCTGTCTAGGTACTTTATTTGAAACTTACTTCGTAATAGTTAAAAAAGTACATTAATCATAATAGTATGATTATAGATAGCATGAATGAAATTGGGACGTAGCCTACTACGTACGTCACCTAGTCAATTCTGTAGCTTAACTACCATTCCCAAATCCTCTCTAGTGGTCTCTTGGGATATAAAGTGTCCATCAAATGTGCACTTCAGAATCTCAGCGGAAGTAGTATTTAACCCAGGTACTTTTCATCTACTGTTTTTTTGTTATACTTTGAATTCTGACACAGGCTACTATTCTTTTCACATAGCCTACCGTTTTTCAGATTTTCACATACTGTTTTTTACCTGTGAATAGGCATATTTGGACACAGCGTGGTTGCTTCTCAGTCAGAAGGCTGCATTCTAGTAAAGTTGATGGACGACTCAATTTGAGGGATACTTGGAAGGCAGCCTTCGTTTTGCATCCTTTGTTCAGCATGTGTTTAAGGATGCATCCTTTGCATCCTCCAGTCACCCATGATCCTTTTGAATTCACAAAAAATTAATTGGCAGGAAATGAGTCAGCACTAAGCTCATACAATTTCATTATTAAATGCAAGACAAAAAATCTTTTGTCAGAGATGAAGACATTGTTTTTTGGGGGGGTTTTTTGTAAATCAGGGGTTCTTGCACATTAGTGGAGGTCTTGCAGCCTCCACTAATGAGCTGATGAGTTGAATCAGGTGTGATAGATGAGGGAGACATACAAAATGTGCAGGGCTGCGGGTACTCCAGGACAGGTTTGAGAACCACTGTTGTAAATCAATCACATAATGCTAAAGTCAGAAAATAAAGATTTTGAAAATCTTTAAGACACAAAACAAATACAATTAATAGCAACGTTTTTCAGCCTTCCTAGGATGCAGCCTTGCTTTTGAGAAGCACCCTTATTTGAAACGCGTAGTGCATCTGGCCTCATGTGAAAACCTGGGAAGCCCCTGAGGCTGTGCACTGGGTTTCCATCAACTTTAGCTGATGTGAAATGCACTGCAGTGTAATGTATGTGACAGGAGGACAGATTAAAGACTGTACAACTTCATAATATTCACATAGATTCATCCATCATCCAGAACACACAAGTGTCAGCTGTGTTTCTGCTCTTATGCCTCATATGCTTCAAAAACCTACAGAATTTTTGTTTTTTAGTCATTTAGGCCAAATGCTGCTATATGAGAGGCAGAATATTCAAAATATTCATAAACACCCACACATCCACAAAGTCTGCCTAAATGCTTTTTGTTAAAGTTTAAAATGATCTGATGTGAAGCATTTATGTCAGAATCAGACATAATCAGCTGTTTTCAGATCGAAATGCTCTTTATAAGAGAGCATCTGCTGGCGTGCAGACACATCGTTTTATTATAGTCATTCTCTTTTTTTTTCTCTCATTTACTATTATCTTGCAGCTTTAAATAGCTTCTTCACTGTTATGTGGCATTTGAATGAATCAGCAGAGATGATGTTCAATAATAACACAAGCCATTCAGTATTGTGTTGTGCGTGAATGTGTGCATTTCTAAACAGATATCATTCAGATAGGACCATCTTGAACCGCATAAAGAGTTTTAAATGTCACATAAATGGCAGAGCAGTGGTCCCTGAGCCCTTTAGAGTGTGTGTGAATGTATCACACAATGTTAGAGGGCCTGCCACGGTGACTTGTGCTCAACCAAATAAATGTTAGCAGCAAAGATGACACATACAGTCATACAAAAGGCTCATCCTGAATAGCTTAAAACATTCTGGCCTTGAAACAAAGCAACAATGTTTTTATGTTTCACTGTGTTGTTATATTCTCAAACAGTTGTGATTTAAGAGAGGAGTATTCATTATGTTTTAAGAGGCATTAGATGAGGTTGTCCTCTTTCTGGGCAATTATTCAGCTTGTTATTGAGACACTTTTATGCAGTCTGTGGAGGCACCTCAAAGGAATTTTAATTGCAAATGGAAGTAATAGAAACTAAGTGTCCTTATCCACTTATGTTAATAACAACAGGTTTTATTTCATTCCAGGGGATATCTCAGCTTTGAGTGTGTCTGAAACGGTTTGAAAATGCAGCAGCTTCTTATGACACTCCAACACTATTTCTAAATGTAATTCTTTTGTAAATGTCTAATTGTGCAATAATTGTTTCCTTGCATCCCACACAGCATTGCAAAGCAATTTACGCACAATTTATTTGTTGTGGGGAGACACCATTCCCAATCCTGGTTCAATTCTTTGCCTAGGTAAGTATATGACATGACTGCAAAAATAAATAAATAAAACATCACTTTGAACACTTTTTCAAAAACTTTGAACACTTGAAGTGTAAGATGACTAGTGAGGGTCTATATTTAAGTTTAATAACTAATGTTTTGTTGGGAGAAAGTTTTGATAACCATGAGACAAAACAGTTGTTTACCTACAGCTTCATTATGGTAGATACTAATTATATTTTAATAATTTTTTATTTTGTGTTTTTTTTATTAAACTCCCACTTGCCTCAAAAACATGAGGCAAGTGGAAACACTCTTACACAATAGTAGTGATTAAATACATAAATCACACTTAAAAATCTAGTGCCTTTTGTTAGTTGCCAAAGCTGAATTAAAACTGATTAAGCAATTCTGTCTCAATTAACATAATTGTATTATTACCATCCATTACATCGTTTTACAGTATTAAAGATGTAAGACCACAAACTTTGATTTCAAATCAACTTTTTCCATCCAATCCTCCTTTTGTAATTTTAGAACTAGACAAAAAAACATTTTAGTTGTCCACCATTTTTTATTATTTATTTATTTATTTACAATACAATTTCATGTGTAATTCACTGTAAGGATGTCTTGTGCTAATATAGATACTCTAGAGTAACTCTCCCTCTCTCATTATTCAATGAATAAAAATGATTAAGAAAACACATGAATAGGACATGATTGGAGACATGTTAATTTTTCAATAATTAGCCCTAAAGATGAAGTGCTCAATTTCATTACCACAAGATTAACAGTAGCCACTCGCTTTTCATTTAGGATGCCCCTTTTCTCAAACCCTCTGTTGTTTAACGGACCATATCAGGAATGAAAACTGGCCATTGCAAGGCTGTATATCAGACCATGGCCTGCCCTTTTAAACAATGGAGCACTTACATTGCGAGCAGCTAATTATTCTGGTTGCCGCTTTCCAAGAAGTGTATTAATGTTCTCTTTCTACATGGATACATTTAATACTTCACCTCAATGAAGTGAAGCCAACATTAACATATATAGATGGGTTAAGCAAACTGTGTTATAAAATCAGCTTGGAGAGGAAGAGTGAAGAACTGTTTACTCATTAACGCTGAGATCCTCTTTAAGCACAAAATGTGGTCTTGATTTGTCACTATTCTGCGTATAGAACATTAGTGTGCTCTGACCATTTTCTACATATAGAACACTATTATACTATGTTTCAATTCGTTTGGAACACTACTCTGCTCTTTTACTGTTCTACATGTGGAACACTATTCTGTAAGTATAACACTTCTCTGTCACTATTTTATATATACAGAGCACTATTCTGCTCTCATTATTCTATAACACTATTCTGCTGTCACTATTCCACATGTAGAACACCACTGTGCCCAGTCACTATACACTTCTGCTCTTGTCACTACTCTGCATGTGGAACACTATTTTGCTCTCACACTATTCCCTTTGTACTCTGTCACTATTCTACGAGTAAAACATGATTGTGCTTTGTCACTATTCTGCATGTGAAACACTACTGTGTGCACCCAAGCATGTGCTCTTTTCTAAAAGCCTACTTTTAATTAGATTTAATCTCATCGATTAGTCAAAACTAATCAAACCGAATTCTTCTCTCGGTACGCTGTTAAAATGTTATCTTTACAGAAAATACCCTAAGCAAGCCAGACCTCGGCAAAACAACTCCTTCTGTTATTCTTTGCAGAAATTATTATTAGGCAAATAATGTATTTTTTTTTAGACCATGTGCTTATAGCGACCCACAGTGGTGACATTGTGAAATACAGACACACTAAAACAATTATTTTAGAGGGAGGGTTTTTTTCCCCCAACCACTTTCTTATAGCTACATAGGTCATAAGGTTATTTTTACTAGTACGCCCAGCAAGTTAAATGTAGGTTGCGACTGACGTTCATAGCTGACAGAATATGCATTTTTTTTATTGTAAACAGGTAGGTTTGCTCACCTTAAGATGCAACAAATAGCCTGCTATGTTTTAATTTCCTGTAAAATCAAGTAGGCTAATAAAACAAAGCGTACATATATCCGCTTCTTACAAATTAAAATAGGCCTGTAGCCAAGTTAAACATATATTTTTTAAGTTTACATGTTTGAGAACTCACGTGTAGTCAAGGTACAAGGCAAATATTTTATTTTTACTTGATGCGTTGATTTATTCATTCGTGTAAGTCGAGGTTTATTCACATTATCATAATTAAGATATCTTTAATCAAACCTTATAATTTAATTAGTAAAGTATTATGTATACATTTGTTACTTTTATACAAACCAAGCACAGTGTTTATACATTAAGGGACATTAAACCTGTGTAGAGGCAGAGGTGAGAAAATGTGGCGTTATCAGTGGCGCAAATGCTCGCGCATCTACGCAATTTCCTTGCGTGGGAGAGAGACACACAAGCGTCCTGTTCTCCACACAAGCATATGTCTGATGTTCCGCGCAGGATAAGTTAGAGCAGGTAGTTTGAAGGTTTTCGTGTAGGCTCTATCTACTGGGACAGCACGCGCTCACCGGCGCCGTACACAACATTTAAATCCAACCATCGTGTAAAGGTCATCAGCGATCATCTCCTATGTTTGAAACAATCGTAGTGAACATGACGAATTTGAAGGGGTTCGCCGAGCCGTTTGGTAAGTAACGTTAAATCCGCTTGTTTGTAGCTGGAGAATACACGCGCTTTACACAGGACACGAGCGGCAAAATGATGGACGGTTGTTTTGTTTTGGTTCGGAGTACTTGGTTTTCAGTTTTTTAAATAACGTTAGCCTAATGAAGTTGGAAATGTCAAGAGGTGAACATTTACAGGGTAACTTTATGGTACAATAGGGAACATCATGGTTTAGGTCATGGTGAGTGTGTGTGTATAGGCTATATGTATGTATAGGCTATATATGTGTGTGTGTGTGTGTGTGTGTATGAATGTATGTATATATATATATATATATATATATATAAAAAATAATGTTGAGTTGCATCAAATCAGGTAGACTTTCTCATGCTGAGCCTGCAGTTTGTTGTGTAAAAGGATGAACAAACTTGGTTTTGCTCTGTCTTTATTTCAAAAGACTTTACTTGTTCTTCTGTAGAGGTGAGGGGGTTTATACTGCAGTATTTGCGTGTTGCTTCTGTTAGTGTATGGGTGGCCATGAGGGTTTTGCCCTGCAGGATTGTATTATGATGTGGTTTACAGTTTATCTCTTCAAGTGCATCCCGAGCAAGCGGCTACATGCTCTCTGCATTCCCTGGCTGAGCAGAAACAGTCATGAATGGATTCAGGCTGCACAGGTTTAGATTCGTCTACAGTACTGACCGGGGTTAAATGTAGCACGTGTAGATTGATCTGTCCATGAGTTTAAGTTTATAGCTGTACTCCTGTAAAAAATGAAACGCGCTGGATTGTTAAAGTTTTTTTTTTTTTTATTAGTATTGGGTATTTTTGCAGTGGGACAACATACGTGAAAACAACTTTCCATAGATAACATCAGCTCAAGCAAGGTGCTAGGCACCCTTTCCGGTTTGCTGCTTACATCAGAGTTTGTTGCTTGTTTTTTCCCTGCCTGTACTTTCAGCAGTCATCATGATTGCAGTGAAAGGGCAACATCCTGTTTCAGTTGATGGTATTTCCTAGAAAATACCCTATATTTTGTGCTCTTCTTAATTCCTCTGAATTGTGCCTTTCGTGTGAAGTAGCATTGGTGGTCAACACACACATTTCACGGTACAACCAGAGGTTAAGCTGTCTGGTGTGGGTGAGACTGTGGTGATAACCATGCATGATCAGTCTTTCCCCTCACCAAACCTCAAGCAACAGACAGTCAGTTTTCTGTCTGATGTCTGAAGTTGTGTCTCTTTAGCAAATCTCAGAAACATGGAAGTCATGCTTTTTACGCTTTGTCTCTGAAATGCAACAGAAGAGTAAAATACTAATTTCGGGGACAAGTTGTCCCATGTTTCTCGCTATGTATCTCTGTTCCTTGCTGTTTTTATGTTTTTTTTCCCAAATTTATGAATGGTTAAGTTTCGATATTTCACTGGTTACATTTTGGTTTAACATTCTTATTTACTTACAAGACTGAAAAAAAATGATTGAATACAGTAGCACAACTAGCACATGGCCTGTTTAAATGACTGCATTTCCATTTGTGGAAATGTCATCACAAAAAAAAACAGCTCTGATTGTGTTAAAGTGTAACAGAAGTAATGACATAACTTTTCTTCTGCATTGTGACTTACATCTGATTAAAGCAGATTATTCAAAAGAATAAAATAAAACACATGAATGTATGAATCGTTCACATTAAGATCAATAACATGTATGTAGATAATAGATAGGGTGTTTTTTATTTAATGATGACTTTGGTTTTAAAACAGTATAAACAAAGATTGCCATTTTGTTTTGTTTTTTTTTCTTTAGACACTGAAATTAAACATTTGCATGGCTGTACAAAGCTAATCAATATTTATTAAGGCAAGCACCATTCAATTTATGATTAGCCTAGTTGTTTGTTGCTAAACAACTCACTGTAGAATTCTAGCTATGCATTGTTTTGGTATCGCAAATTGGGGCGATAACAGAATTATTGAACAGTAAAGATATCTGTGTTTGAATCTGCCACATGAATTCAGTGATGCCACTGAATTACTCGCGCTGTGCTTCTCACACAGAGACACACACACACGCATCTCTCACACTTCCTTCCTCTCACAGTCACTTAGTCATTTTTACTGACAGTCCTCTCTATTTCTTTATGAATGAATGAATGATGCATTTATATAGAGCTTTATTGTGTATTACTGTACACCCAAAGCGCTTTACAATCGTGGGGGGTGGGGGGTCTCTCCTCAACCACCACCAGTGTGCAGCATCCACCTGGATGATGCGACGGCAGCCACAGTACAATGGCGCCAGTGCGCTCACCACACACCAGCTACAGGTGGAGAGGAGAGAGAGTCATAGAGCCAATCAAGTGGATGGGGATTATTAGGAGGCCATGATTGACAAGGGCCAGTGGTGGCAATTTGGCCAGGACACCGGGGTTACACCCCTACTCTTTACGAGAAGTGCCATGGGATTTTTAATGACCACAGAGAGTCAGGACCTCGGTTTAACGTCTCATCCGAAAGATGGTGCTTTTTGACAGTATAGTGTCCCCATCACTATACTGGGGCGTTAGGACCCACACAGACCACAGGGTGAGAACCCCCTGCTGGCCTCACTAACACCTCTTCCAACAGCAGCCTAGTTTTCCCAGGAGGTCTCCCATCCAGGTACTGAACAGGCTCAACCCTGCTTAGCTTCAGTTGGCAACCAGTCTTAGGCTGCAGGGTGATATGGCTGTGGCTGCTTGTTGGTTCCGTAATTGTATAAAGCTTCAGAGGAGTGTATGTGAACTGCACGACTAAAGTGCCTTCATTAGCAGAGGAGACGTTTTGCGACTGACAAAACAATAGCAGGTGCCTTTTCTCTTTGAAGCTTAGAAGTTTAACCGATGGTTTTAACTGATGGATTTATTAACCTTTTATTTTTTAAATAGAATCATCGCACTTCTCATCCTCTGCCTTTTCACTTTGTGCTAATATCGCTATATTTACATGTATATATTTTCATTGAGAATTCACAAATCAAAAATAGGTAATTCTTTTTGATTCAGTGTAACGGTTGACATGATGTAGTGTTTCATCTTTGGGTTTTTTTTGCAGGGAGAGTGGCTTCTGAACCGGTGGAAGACACTGACCCCAGCAGCTTCATTACAGATATGGTATGATCTTTTTATTTTTCCTAAACATTTAGTTGATTCATTTATAAGTTAAGGATGTAGGCCTACTTTACTCAGAAGAGATGTTGCAATGTTATGGATGGATGACGTTGGGTAATACCCACTGACACATCAGTTTAATCATTGGTTGATGTTTAGTTTTGGTTTGTTATGACACAGTACATGAGTTGTAAACATTGTCACCTTTCATATTGTGATCAAACACAACAGATTATGTAGGTTAGACATGATTTTCATACATGATATGAAAGTAGCATTGAATGGGAGGAGCAGGTTTTGAAACTCACACTCCTACGATGTGGGACGCCCTCCACGAAGCCTCAGAGGTTTGTTCTAGCATGTTCTCTGCTCATTTATCCACACATCTGAAAGCTTAATTTTCCTCCCTTCGCTACACTGTACACACCACCTCTCTTCAAATGTGTCCCAACATGTAGAAAGAGGAACAAAGGTGTATTGTTTTCCTTGAGGTCTTGATTCCTATGTGTGTGATGTGATGTTTGACCTCTGGGGGTCTTTACTGATGTTTGTGCGTGTGTTTCAGTCTCTGAGGTCAAATTACCCCATTCAGGTCACTGATCCACAAGCTATCAGAGGTATTTATTGTTTATTTATGTTGCTGCTTGTATTGGTAGTGATAAATGTGTAAAGTCATACAATGAATGATTATTTCCTGTCTGCATATTTAATCAGTTCCGCTGATCTCAGGTAATGAGAGTGGTGACCTTTGGGTCAGCCTCCACACTTTCCATATAATCGTGTTCAATAGAACATGAAGACATAAAGTGTTAATAAAAGATCAACGGGTTTATTCATAGAATCTCTGCTTCTCTACAGATCCTGTAACCCTACAGCTCAGCTCTGTTCCCCCTGGATATTTGTCATCAGCGGTGGACAGGATACGACAAGTAAGTCTTTCAATTTGCATCTTCCACTGGAAATGAGTTGGGTCTGATCACTTTCTATCATTATTTGCCGGAGTCACGTACACATTTCCGACAACATCCTTATTTATAGATATAGACCACTCACTGTGTGGTATACTGATTCTCAAGGAGTTGTATCATGTGGGCTGTGTAAGAAATATGTGGTTTTCATATTAATGCCAAATTCCCCTGTGCATGTTTGACATGTTAGGAATCTAACATTAACCATTAAGGAATTTTAACCAAAGTATTTTGCAGACATTTCATGAAGACCCTAAAGAGTCATACCAACCTGTGGGAAATGGGCATCCGATGTTCTCTTTAATGTATTTGTGCAATGTGTAATACTTAAGCCTCCTTTGTTAAATCTTTAACTTCAATAATACAATAATACCATCTCTTTTTTTTTTTTATCACCCAGCCTGTGGAAAATGACTGTAGTGAATTTATTCCATCATCTTCTGTTTCATCAGGTATGTGTAAATATTAGAATACTACCATTCCCACCGTACACAACTGTGTATGGACATATTGGGCACAATGTTATAAAAATGGGGCAATATTACGGTGGCTGAGAGAGCTCAACGTGCTGCAACTTCAGAAAACACATGCAAATAGAAAAAGCACCAGCAAATTAAGAAAACATCTTCATCAGTTTGACAGCACATGTGCTGCAAATACTCTCAACACAATCAAATACAAAAACACGCTGCAAATGCTCACAACACAAACAAATAAAGAAACGCGCTGCAAATACTCACAACACAAAGAAACGCGCTGCAAAGCTCACAACACAACCAAATAAAGAAACGTGCTGCTAATGCTCACAGCACAACCAAATAAAGAAACAAGCTGCAAAAACAGAAACGCGCCGCAAATGCTCAAAACACAACCAAATAAAGAAATGCGCTGCAAATACTCACAACACAACCAAATAAAGAAACGAGCTGCAAAAACAGAAACGCGCTGCAAATGCTCACAACACAAACCAATAAAGAAACGCGCTGCAAATACTCACAACACAAACCAATAAAGAAACGCGCTGCAAATACTCACAACACAAACCAATAAAGAAACGCGCTGCAAATACTCACAACACAAACCAATAAAGAAACGCGCTGCAAATACTCACAACACAAACCAACCAATAAAGAAACGCACTGCAAATGCTCACAACACAACCAAATGAATAAACGTGCTGCAAATGCTCACAACACAACCAAATAAAGAAACGCGCTGCAAAAACAGAAACGAGCCGCAA
>NW_015554160.1:321135-342676 GCF_001515605.1 Sinocyclocheilus anshuiensis
TCACAACACAAACAAATAAAGAAACGCACTGTAAAAACAGAAACGTGCCGCAAATGCTCACAACACAACCAAATAAAGAAACGCGCTGCAAATGCTCACAACACAAACCAATAAAGAAACGCGCTGCAAATACTCACAACACAAACAAATAAAGAAACGCGCTGCAGATACTCACAACACATCCAAATACAGAAACGCGCTGCAAATACTCACAACACAAACAAATAAAGAAACGCGCTGCAAATACTCACGACACAAGCAAATAAAGAAACGCTCTGCAAATGCTCACAACACAAACAAATAAAGAAACGCGCTGCAAATACTCACAACACAACCAAATAAAGAAATGCGCTGCAAAAACAGAAACGCGCCACAAATGCTCACAACACAACCAAATAAAGAAATGTGCTGCAAATGCTCACAACACAACCAAATAAAGAAACGAGCTGCAAAAACAGAAACGCGCCGCAAATGCTCACAACACAACCAAATAAAGAAACGATGGTCTGATGTTGCTTAACTATATTCTAAATATAAAAAACAAGAACTTATACAGACAGACATCACATCAGTAGCACAGAGTGAGAAAATGGACATATGGCATGAGAGCGTGAGAACAGTGTGAGTTGTGTGAGGGTTGGATATGACTGACAGTGATCACTGTAGAAACGGACGGAACACAACATCTGACAAGCCAATTAAAAAATAGACCTGTGCATTAAGTGATGCTGTGTAAATGCCGAGCAACAAACCTACAACAGCAACAAGCCAGGGTTGGCTGAATACATTTAGCAGCTTCTACAGTTAAAAGAAAAAAAAAGTAAAGCAATTTTTTTTTTTTATTGTTTTTAAATTAAATCTAAAAATATTTGAAGGTATTAATGCATTATTATTTAATTATTATTGTGTTTAACTTATTAAATTTGTAGTTAACCAGTGCAAAATTATTTAAATAATTAACCCTTCTAGATTGTTGGAGTCTGGGTTTATTTAATGACATGAGACTTTGTGACTTCCTGCGCTTGCTATACTTCATACTTCAATACAATACAAGTACTACAATTTGTTAAAATAAATCTAAATGCAAGACCTAATAAGAACGAGGGAGTGGAATTGGCAACTGAGCTAATGAGTGATCCTCTGTTGCCATCTACCGGTTATTTTGGTAATTTCATATCATTTTCATTTTAAAAGTGTTTGTTTTCCATCAGGTGACAGAAAGGGTTTAAAAGAAGTGTTTTAAAATAAAATGCGCTTCATAGACAAACAGCCCTCAGAGGGTTAAAAGAAGCATGTGTAAATTGGGTTTTGGAGTGCTATTATTACTGTTAGCATGAATTTTGGAGATATCCTGACTTTAAGCACTTTATGCAATGTCTGCTTTTCTTTCCCCACTCTGTAGACTTCGGTAAAGAAAATATGGGTTGTAAGGAGTGTTTATGTTCTGCTCCTCCACCCAAAATCAGTGACCTGATGAACGACGAAGACCTTCTGTACACTCTAAGGCTGAAGCTCGATCCGACTCACTGCACTGTCAAAAACTGGAAGAACTTTGCTAGCCGCTGGGGAATGAGCTACGACGAGCTCACACTTCTAGAGCAGCGCACACACGGTCCCACCTACCACAGTCCCACTCAAGAGTTCCTCCTGCGCTACAACCAGAAACCTGTCACGGAGCTCAGCGCACTCTGCCAGCTTTACCAGCGCATTGATGTGCTTCGATTGCTCCAGAGATGGATGGAGAACGACTGGCCCTCGCGCTGGCAGCAGGCCCATTAGCTGGTACTTCACAATAACTGGACCTCAAAGGAGAAACGTGTTGGTAGAAACTGAAATTCATGACTGCATGGATGGACAGCAGGTCAGAACACACATTACTGAACGGGTGGTACAAAGACAGTTTTTATGAGGTTGTACACTGGACGTAGTTTATTTTTTGGTAACCGTTGGCTGGTTTCATCACTCCATATGTCACCGTCTGGTTAGCTGTATTAGCTATGTGGTAAAATATATGCAACAAATATATGCAGTAGCACCCCAGCACTTCAGTAGAAAATGGAAAGACCACTCAGGTGTGATTACTCATTTAGATTTTGTCTGGAAATTCTCTGTGATTCCAGTCATACAGCATTTAATTTATTTTAATACAAACAGTCATCTGCTGGCGGTGTGTCAGTGTTGGTGGTCTTATGAAGTGTCCTTTAATTAGTAACATATACTATGAGTCATTGTTCTCGATATCTAAATGAGTTAAGACAACCTTTCACCTTTATTCTTGCCTGCATTCTAGTAACAGGGTCATTCTAGAATTAATCACGCAAAAACCGCATCTCCTTTCAGTGTATAAAAATGGAATCTTCTTCATTGTTTTACATGAATTTGAGCATGTAAAACATTGTGATATATATCAAAATTCCCATTGCACTGCTCACTGAGCACTTGAATTTAGTATCATGTTTGGTATGAATGGCACTTATTTTTTTTATTATTATTTTGAGACTTTAAGAAAGATTTAGCATGTCTCTGAGAAAGGAGTGGTAAAATAGCAGTATAACTGCAGAGAACAGTGGATCTGGAAGTTAACTGGACTTTATTGAAAATATTAGTTTAAAAAATGCAGGGTTTTTCAAAATGTATGGTCAAATGTAAATTACAATGCAGGTAGTAGGGTAGAATGTGACATTACCTCTTCTAAACAAGACTTTAAAAACTGTTTGGTTTTGCGCCATGTACTCTACCTAGCTTTTTATTTCCTGTGTCTAAAAATTAAAGCCTGTTTATGTGCATCAGAGGTTCTCTGTTTAAAAATAAAACTTTTATATGCACAGTATCTGAATATTTGTTATACCTACCATTATAGTGTAAATACAAAGTATTTTTCATCTGCAATACATTATGAACTACTGGCATCGCTTGAATGTCAGTGGTGAATAATGGTCTGACATCATCAAAACTGGAGTGAGTGTTAAAATGAATTTTCCATGCAATGATCATATCATAAACTTTATTGAAGTCTTTTGAGAGATTTGTGCCCTTGCAAATATAGGTACATGCTTCATGAAACACACAAAGACATACGTGATATTTAATAGATGTAAAAATTTGACTTATTTTATTTATTTTTTCCAATTTGCAATACTGACAAATATATAGATGTATATAATTGGAATGGAAATTAAGTATAAACAAAAGACTATATATTAGATATTACATAAAAACAGTGACAAATAAGACAGAATTAGAGATTCAGCATATTTTCCTTCATGTTCTTGTCAATGTTTTGAGAAGATATAATCATTGCACATTTAAAGAGAACTTTATACAATTATGTATATAACTGATTATAAAAATAAGTACATCTCTGTTAATACTCTACCCATTTTAAAAGTAAACAGCTGGAGGTTAATTTTTTTTTTTTTACATATTTTACATATGCACTATGCAGTGGGTGTAGAACTACACTAACAAGGCCCTTGGTTTTATTTAAGGTTTAATCTGTTGGCAAACCAAGCATGTTGTTCAAGCTGAGGGCAATCTTGGTGTCATCTTCATTGCTAGTCGTATCAATTACTGGGTAGTCCTTATCAGCATCAGGCTTTGTGACTTTACATGTTCCTCTATTCACTTTTGTAGGGCTGCCTGGTTCTGAAAATATGCCAAAATCTGGTCTTGTAGTACGTGCATTAGACAATCTCAGCCTTTCCCGGATATCTACACTAGCTGTCTGTCCATTGACCCCAACAGACGGAGAAGAAGCTTTAAGATTTGTCTTGACTGAGGAGACCGAGACAACCGCGTCATTAGTTGTTTTTGTAGGGTCAGTACTGAGGTCAACCACTCCAGTGAGTTCTTGTAAGATACTGTCAATGTTGCTGTCAGGTAGGCGGTGAGGCTTGAACAATGGTATATTTTTGGGGAGTTTAATTTCTGCAGTGGTACCATCTACTTCTGGTGCTTTAATGTTAATATCCGCATCCTTTAATTCAGTAGATTTTCTCCATTTGAAGGGCCATTTTACCTTACGCTTGGAGCCCTCAACTTCAGCGTTGATGTCTGGAACATCTACATCAACCCCAGCATTTGGTAGATTCACGTCAACATCAGGAGTACCAACCCCAGGTGCAGATAAGTTCAGATCTTTTCCACATACATCAGCAGCAATGTCGACATCAGGAGATTTGGCTTTTGGACCAGACAGGTTAAACTTTTTGATGGTTGGGTATTTCAGCTTTCCTTTTGGAGCATTAATGTCAACATTTGCAGTGGGAACATCGACATCAACCCCAGCATTTGGTAGACTCACGTCAACATCAGGAGTACCAACCCTAGGTGCAGATAGATTCAGATCTGGTCCACTTACATCAGCAGCAATGTCAGCATCAGGAGATTTGACTTTTGGACTGGACAGGTTAAACTTTTTGAGTGTTGGGAATTTCAACTTTCCTTTGGGAGCATTGATGTCAACATCTGCTGTGGGGACATCGACACCAACCCCAGCTTTTGGTAGACTCGCATCAAGATCAGGAGTACCAACTTCAGGCGCAGATAGGTTAAGATCTGGTCCATTTACATCAGCAGCAATGTCAACATCAGGAGATTTGACTTTTGGACTGGACAGGTTAAACTTTTTGAGTGTTGGGAATTTCAGCTTTCCTTTGGGAGCATTGATGTCAACATCTGCTTTGGGAAGGTTTATATCAGCATCTGGCACTTTGACATCTGCATCAACTGTTGGAGCTGAGAGGCTGAGATCAGAAGCTTCTGTATTTAAGTCAATCTCAGGTGTCTTCAATTTTGGACCAGAAAGGTCAGCTTTTGGTTTCTTAAATGTAATTAGTTTCAGCTTTCCAGACGGAGCCTTTAAGTCTGGGGACTTGATATCTACATTGGGAACACTGACCTCAGCTTTTGGTAAAGTTGCATTTACATCAGCCACACTGACCTCAGCTTTGGGAAGATTTAAGTCAACACTAGGTGAATTTAATTCTCCTTCGAGTTTGGGAATTGAGAGATCTAGATCTGCATTAGCATCCAGCTCAGGCCCTTTTACTTTTGGCCCAGTCAAATTCAGTTTTGGCAAATTGAAATGTGGCATCTTAAATTTTCCAGATGGGGCATTAATGTCAACATCTGGGACTTTAAGGGTAGCATCAGGTCCTTCAAGCTCTGCTTTTGGCAAGTCTAGGTCTACATATGGGGTGGTGAGATTGAGATTTGGTGACTTTAGATTTGCCCCAATGTTTGCACTTGGAGCATTTAAGTCGGCTTTTGGTAAACCAAGGTCTAAAGAAGGAGCAGTAATGTCACCTTTAACTTTAGGTGTTGAAACACTAAGATCAGGTGCTTTAACATCTACATTAGGTGCTTTGAGTTCTGCTGTGGGCATGTTCACATCCACATCAGGTGCATCTAGTTTTGGTGTTTTAACCCGAGGTCCAGAAAGACCAAATTTAGGCAGCTTAAAGTGAGGTACCTTGGCTTTGCTAGAGGGGGCATCAATGTCAATGTCTGGGGCTTCAAGGTCTACATTTGGACTTTTGACATTAGCATTGGGCAAGTTCAGATCCACATCTGGAGCACTAAGTTTGCCATCCACTTTGGGTGCTGAAAGACTGAGATCTGGAGCTTTCAGGTCTAGGTCCGGTCCATGGAGATCTGCCTGTGCATTGAGGTCTACATCTGGACCTTTCATTTTTGGCCCAGATAGATTTATTTTAGGCAGTTTAACATGGGGCTTCTTTACCTTTGCAGATGGAGCTTCTATGCCAATATCTGGTGCCGTCACATCAGCAGCTGGAGTTTTAATGTCTAGATCTGCAGCAGAGAGGTTGAGGTTTGGTGCCTTGACATCTAGATTCGGTCCTTCCAGTTCAGCTTTTGGCAGATTAATATCTACCCCAGGAGCCGACATGTCCAAGTCTGGTGCGTGTACCCCTGCATTTAGACCTGGAGTTTTCAGTTTTGATTTATGTAAGTTTAGCTTTGGCATTTTAAGAGTTGAGAACTTGTGCTTTGCAGTCGGAGCATTAATGTCTACAGCAGGTGCTTTTACATCAATATCCGTGCTCTGTAAATTGACATTTCCTTTTGGGATGCTGATATCTCCATCTATCTTTGGTGCTGAGAGATTTAAATCAGGTGTTGAGACATTGGCATCTAAACCAACCTCTGATGCTTTAACCTTCTGCCCAAATGTGGGTTTCTTAAATGTTGACCACTTTATTTTCCTAGAGGGAGCATTTATATCAGGAGTTTTAATATCTACATCTGGAGCTTCAAGGTTGGCTCTTGGCAGATCAATGTCAACATTTGGTGCACTGACATCTGCATTTACTTTTGGAGCAGAAAGCTTTGTATCAACACTTGCCTCTGGTACTTTCACTTTTGTAGTTTTTGCTTTCTTTAATTTAGGAAATTTGATCTTGCCAGAGGGAGCTTCGATATTAGCTTTTGGTGTTTCGATGTCCAGGTTTGGACCACTGAGCTTCGCTTTTGGCAAGGTCATGTCTACGTCAGGGGTCCCAATTTCTCCATTAATCTTTGGGGCCGACAGATTCAGATCAGGGGTTTTTAGGTCAGCATTTATGTCTGGGGCGGTTAGATTCACATCACCATCAAACTTTGGTTTTTTACCATGAAGACTGAAGGTGGGCATTTTGAACTTGGGCGTTTTGGTCTTCAGTTCAGGTTTGTCCACATTAACAGAAACATCTGGGGTGTTAAGAGTAGGGGTAGAGACACTGACATCAGGTGCTTCTAATGTACCATCCAGACCTGCTCCTTCGAGATTTGGTGCAGACAAGCCAAAAGTTGGCCTTTTGAACCCTGGGTGGCTGAAGTTAGGTGTGGCATCCTTTAGCTCAATCTGTGGCATTTCTGCATTTACTGTTGGGGTTGAGATCCCACCCTTAAGCCTTGGGGCATTTATCTGTCCATTTAGCCCATTAACCTGAACACCTGGTGCTTGAAGTCCTGCCTCACTGTTCAGTCGAAGATCACCAAGAGACTAAAGAGGAAGATGAGATGAAGACATTATGAGACCCAATTATTCTCTATTTTTGCTTTTTCTTTCATTCTCAATGTTGCTTACCAGTCCTGCTTTCAGATCTTTTGCTGTCTTGAGTTCAAGGTTCTTGTCATACGGCTCGAGTATTCTGATCAATTTTAGCACTTCATCTTTACTGAGGTGGTCCAGATGAACGGTTGCAGCAACAAGCTGATCTCCTGCGAGAGACAAAAAGAGAAGATAAGGTATGTTACAGAATCCATTACTATCATTAAGTTTGCTTGTTGTATGACTGAGGCAGCATATAGGGCTGCGTTTACACTTGGCATTAACATGCGACCTGTATCCGGATGTTGTCCACATACACATTGAAAAGACAAGTGTAAACGCGCTTCTGATCGGAATGTTATCTGATCAGCGTGTCCTGCTCCAGAGGTAGTCGAGGACGCATTGTGATCAGATCTCAGTGTAATGTAGACGCAATCCAGCCATCGTGTCTGCATTCGCAGGTTGAAATCACGCAAAACCCCACCCCCTCTCTCGCGAACTGTCAGAAGAAAGACGAAGAACACCCGTGTGGAGCGCTAGTGAGACTCCTACACTTATCTTTGATTTGTAAAATGTCCCGTGACTGAAAATGTTTTTCAAAAGAAAACCTTCAGGGTGACTTTGCACTGGGCCATTCTCTGCAGACTTATTTAAATATTGCGCGGGAAAGACAGATCCGATCAGTTATCCAGATAGAGAAGTCAGCTGATGTTGCCAAGTTTAAACGCGCCGTGTCCTGATTGACTGATGATCCGATCTGCTTGATCAGATCACGGAGATCGCATGTTAATGCCATGTGTAAACGCAGCCTAGGATACATGTGAGTTCTTTACCTTCCTTCAGGTTGATTGCTGGATTTGTGATCCCTGTGACTACGACCCCTCCTTTTTCTGTGTCCTCCAAAGTCTCTGAGAGGGCATGAATCTTTATTTCTCCATTCTGCACATGAACAAGGTGACTTACTACCATACATTAGTGTTTTGTTTATAATCTCATAAATACATAATATTATTTGCAAAAGTAAAAATTATGTGCTATGCCATGGCAAGGATGTAATCAGAGGTATAATGAATGTGTGAAATGCAATTAAAGGTGCTGTAAACTATTGTTAGCCATGTTGAAACTTCTAGCAGACTTAACAATCCGTGTATCATTCGATCATTCGTTTTTTGATTTAATATTGAAAGTAGAAAAATGAGAAAACTGCTCCTTTTTTGTTTTTTTCCAAAAAACAAAAATTCAGCTTAAATTTTCGTTTTTTTGTTCATGGGTGGAAAAATGAATAAACAGCTTCAATATTCGATTTCTACACGTGGGCGGGAATTAAACGCCCCTTTCTGCTGATTGGTCAGCCGAAGATCAACCCGTGCCATCATCAGTTCTTCTGCAGTATGACGCAGCAGAATAATAGCCCTCCACTGCTGCAATTGTACGGATTAATAACCCATTTTATCAATTTCATATTTTTCTGATCAAACAGACTATATAATGAATAGCTCGACACAGGTCTTTCTTCTGTGTAGACCAGCGGTTCTTAAAGTGATAGGGGGTCTGAGAAATAATTTGCTATAGCCAAAAGCATTTCCAGACTGTAAAATCGCTTTTTTTTATCATGATACATAGGCCTACTGTGATTTATTCCAAAGTGACTTATATGATGCATTTAATGTAAAATAATCTAAATGAAGCCTTTTAAAAGACAAGTATTCCCTGTGGTTCATGTTTGTGGCATGCGCCAGAAAGATGCTCAAGGAGACTGAGACGTGCTAAAGCAGCGCATTCTGTTGTTCTCTTTATTTTTCAAAGGCATTACATTTTGTAGTTGATCGAATGATACACGTATACTTAACCATCGAGGCAGGCACGCCCTGACTTCTGATTGGCTAAACAAATCTGATTACGTCTGCCAGGTGTTAGGAATATGTTCTGTGTGCAGTTTTGTTAAAAAATGACAATAATTTTTAAATTGTTATTTTGGTGAGGGTACCAACCATCATGTCTTCACTTCTTTAAATACAACTGACATGTCATGAATACCAGTTTTCAGGAGATCTGTCAAAACAAAAAGCAACAAGACTTGAAGTATTTTTTATCATTACATTAAGGACTATATTATGTGGATATTAATTTTTATAAAAAGTAGGCTACATTTAACATTTTCAAGGAAAATGACTGACCTAAAGCCATTCAACAAAACATTTCATTTTAGTATTTTTAGGAACATACAATGGAAGTACAATGACTAATTGTAATTTGAATCTAAAGCCAGTTTTAGACCTGCTGCTGATTCAAAACAAACATGTTGCAAGCAATCGTCATGTCATCTTTACTCCATAAAATGAGCATATAAGTGCATGGGTGTGTGGTTACTTCCTTGCTTCCTTTTCAACCTCATCCCACACTCCTCGAGGCACTTGTTACATCTATATTGCATCATTTTAGTAGTCTTGTACATTGCTTGGTAATAAAGCTAATCTAAGCACCACTTTTACATGTTTTTAAAAATGAATTGATTGATAGCATTGCTATTTATTTATTTTTAAAAAGTCAGTTATTTACATATTAAATAAAAATAACACGCATTGCGTGTAAAAGAAGGGAAAAGGGAAGTGGCAGGGAAAAGTCAGGAACCGCCTCCAGTTTTTCAAAAACAGATGTAATCAGCTGTAATGCAGTTAATCACATTCACTGGATCTCATAGTGAGAATGTGTTTGTTAAAAAGTGAAGTAAATAAGAAAGGAAGATACTATTCCATGCTGCAAACCACATTGCTTAGAACAAAATATAAACAAATGATGCTTTATGATGCTCCCTTTTGAGGTCTGCAGTCTGGTAACCAATCACATGGGCAGGGGCTTTATGGCATTATGCCATCTTCATTCTCTCTCTGAGGTTTGAGCTAACATTTCACAGGCAAGCAGAGATTTTTTTTTTTTAAAGAAAGAATTGCAGAAACCTTGCATATGTGCAAAGTACAGCCTCTACATGCCCAATTTTTCAAATTTTAGATTATTAAACAACCTCCTAATTTAACTCAAAATAAAATGGTTTTTAACTTGGTAGTCTGTCTCTGTAACAGATTGTGTATGTGTGGTTTGTGTCAGGAATGTTTTAGGAATGGATGGACTGTGGAGAATGAGGAGAACCAGTTTGTTCAGATGAAAGAAAGATGAGGAGATAAATACAAGGTCACTCTGTATCTCTCTTGACTTTTTCCCCCCTAAATATCTATCTTCCAATTTTTTTCTGTTTTGTCTCTCTAAAGCATATTATTCAGACTGCGATTAGAAGGTTCAGATGGTCTTGACAATGAATTTAAGATTTCACAGTCAAGATCAGAACAATATAATTACTCTGCTCAGTAAAGCATTGAGTTTAATCAGCAGCGGGAATCATCTAATGTTTCAGCTTCACCCACCACCACAACAGTTTCCCAAAGACTTGCTTCTAAAATAATCTGATGCTAAAAAAAACCATCACTGTTTTCAAAAGTCATACCATATCATAAATTATTCCTCATTTTTATAGCGTGCACATGATGCATGATTAATTAGTGCTGAAAATTTCAGCTCATCCAAATGTTTCTCCTGTTCACATTTTTGTGACCGTTTTCAATTTACAACTAGTATTAATCAGTAAAACCGCAATAGACTCACATTTATGACAACAATCAGAGCAAAGTGCACATCAAACACAAATATTAAACGAGATATTAAAGGAGCTGTTACAACAACAGAATGGTCTTCTTTAGGTCTGATTTGACATGACAAACCTGCATTTTGCAAGTAACTTAATTTATCAGTTCCCATTAGATGACGCAGGATGATAAATTGCACTATGATGTTCTTTCTGATTCTGTATGATTTATTTAAGCACTGGTCAGAGTGAGTCACTTACCCAATGTTGTTAATGTGAGTTCATCTGTAGCCGTTGATGTTGACCTCTCTAAACTCCAGGTGAATATGACTGTCATCCTCTCTGTCATGGGGTTTCTGTCAGATAAATGCATGTGGAGCCACCAAACAGGTTCTGCAGCACCAGCATGACAACCACACACACACACACACCGAAACTACAGATACAGAGAGTAAGTTTAAAAGTGACTATAAATTTACATGCAAATTTGTGGCATGATGCAGTTAAATGTTTGTGTCATATATTTCAATTTGATTATGATGGGTTTATTATTTGTATGTTTTCTACGTCACAGAGAGCTTCGGTTCAGAATTGCCAAAGCAACAGCGATTTGATCAGTCTTCCCCAAAAACTGGACTTTGAAACTTGCATTTGTTGATTTTCACATTATAAAACGATCATATTTAAACTATGGTGAGCTAATTTATGCTTTAGTCAAGGATGTGGCCAAATATTTAATATTTGTGGGGAACAAAGTTCAAATGTTGTGGTTTTTCCTTAGTAACAACAGCTTAGAAACATCCGATGAGAAAAACTAAAGTGTGTTTTGTCAACAGTGAAATATTGCAAGACTGTTGTGTTTGCAAGGGTTTGGCCTTACAGTCTTGTGCCACACACCCTTAAGTTCTTTCTGAAATGCATATGAATGCATAGCGCTACAGAAAAGTTTTAGCTGGTTGTGTTTTAATAGTTTCAGTAGAGGGAGAGTTCACCCAGAAATATAAAATCTGACCTTATTCTATGTATCAAGGAGATACAGTGTTTTGAAAAAATACTTTGGACCTGAGTGACTTTCATTGTATTGACAAAAAAGTAGACACATTCTTCGGAATATCTTCCACACAAAGTCACACAGGCTTGGAACGACATGAGGGTGAGAAAATGATGACACAATTTTGGGTAAATGATCCCTTTAATGTTAATTCAACACCCACAAATGTATTTCGGAAATGCTTGTTCACATTTGTCAGCACTACTGAGGCATATTCAATCAAATTAACCACCAAACGTCCAACAGGAAACTACTGTCTGGTTGAACAATACTGAAAGTTTGAGAAAGATGTCTAATGAAACAAATCATGAAGTCATTAAGGTGTGAATTTGTTGTTCTGAAATGATTTGCCATTCTGGCATACAATAAAGACATTATTGTAAGAGTTTTTGATTTATTTCATGAACTGTAGTACAGTCACATTTCTTAGTAAATAGTAATACTATTAGTCACCCACCTTGCATCCTTAAGCTCCTGGCAGCAGAAATGGAACCCTTAACCACTATTTATGGCAGAAAATAGCTTCTATGAATTGTTACATTTATAAGAAGAGACTATGGCAATGCAAATGAGTAACCACTCATCTTCACAATACAGGGTTTGTTGGTATTTGTTCACAGAGAGAATTGGTTTAACTCCATGGACACTAAACTGCTGCAGTTGTTAATGTTTACAGTTCAGTACAAAGGTAAAAGTTTATGGATAGAATGAGATTTTACATTTTGAATGTACTCACTACAAGGTAATTGTATATTTGATTGCAGTAAATCAGCAAGACATGGTTATTTAACAATATATAAATAGTAATACTATTAGTCACCCACCTTGCATCCTTACGCTCCTGGCAGCAGAAATGGAACCTTTAACCACTATTTATGGCAGAAAATAGCTTCTATGAATTGTTACATTTATAAGAAGAGACTATGGCAATGCAAATAAGTAACCACTCATCTTCACAATACAGGGTTTGTTGGTATTTGTTCACAGAGAGAATTGGTTTAACTCCATGGACACTAAACTGCTGCAGTTGTTAATGTTTACAGTTCAGTACAAAGGTAAAAGTTTATGGATAGAATGAGATTTTACATTTTGAATGTACTCACTACAAGGTAATTGTATATTTGATTGCAGTAAATCAGCAAGACATGGTTATTTAACAATATATGAGTGATTGTTAAATCAAGGAAACGTTTCTGTCCTCTTGAATTATTTAGGTTTTATTTATTTTTTTAAGAACAGTTAATTTAGTTTTAGCAACACTTATTCTACAAATGTACACTATTTCTTTAAAAACGTGACACTTTGGCCAGCTTCAAGGCCTTTATCAGACGACTGAGAATTTGCCTTTTTTTTTGTGCCTATTATAATACATTCAAACAATATGTGTCTCTTTAATTACTAGAGTGTTTTGTGGAAAATTAATCTGGACTTTTGGACATACATTTATTTTAAAAAATGTTGATGTTCGGTAATTCTGCTTCACGCTTCTGTGTAAAACTTGTATATTTGTGTACAACTTTGTATTTTTTAACATACTGTTATCATAGCATCACACCAAGCATTTTAGAGTTTTTAAAAGTTTTTTTTTTTGAGTTAGAAATGAAAAGGGACAGGCAAGAGCATCTCCAAAAACATCTCCCTTTAAACTTTTTTTTTTTTACATCGTGATCTGAGAGTATTTGTTAGTGTCATCATCAAACTGGTTTAATTCACAAATTAATGATTTCTTTTTTTATTTTAATTTCAGTATGTTGAGTGACTGATAGCTATGGCTTAGCCAACGGTTTCTCCAAAAACTAAACCATCACACACAATTAAGAATCCACCCAGTAAAATGTAGTTTGAAGAAGTTACATTTTTCAAGATTTCAAATAGGCTAGTCAAAAGTGCATCTAACTGAAGAATCACCCATTTATGACCCTCATTTAGCCATTTTCACTGTGTACTCAGCAAAGCTCCTATTGACTGCACTGTCATGAAAACCACAGATATATTACCGAACCTCAAAAGAAAGTGTTTGAGAGAGGAAAGCACCTTGTGTGCTTAGCATAGGCTAATGCATGAAGGCTGACTGTGGTATTGAGCTTGTGCACATGTTGTGACAAGAGCAGTGCTTTTGCCTTAAGGGAGGACTTTGGAGTTGAGTCTTTGACTTTTATTTATTCGTGTTACATCTAAGTCTTAGTGTCTGGGCTTCAGGTACGAACTTGTCTCTTTCATTGTATCTCTGTAATGAAATGCAGTCAACCAGCAACCAGGAAACAAAAGCTCTCCTCTAGCCATAAACATGTTAAGGCCTCATCATTAATTAAGGAAGAACCTCATAGTGGTGGAAGCAAAAACCCAGGAATGAAAGTTGCTTCAGTCTTCATGCAGACAGAGGAACAGGTGTCTAAATGAGTACTGCAAACTAGAGGAGCACAAAAAGAGCATTTTACTCCGGTTGGTCCAAGTTGAGAGTTTAATTTTTTAGGTCTTTTGTTTACTGCTGTCACTGTGGTACTATGCTGTGCTAAGAAATGTGGTTAAGCAACTGCTAGTTTGAATTGTGAAAAACACATTTTTGTCATTGCACACACCACCATCGGCACAGTACTGAATGTTTCAGATACCACCGATCCGGTTGTGACATACTCGAATTGTTTTAGAAACACTAACAATTAAGATGCAAAACAAATGCCACGAATAGTTCATAGCACACAAGTTGATTTCTAAGTAACAAAATGTTTATCCAATTTACATTATGTTCCGACCCTAATACATCATATAGATTAAAAAAGATTTTAAACTTTAGATAAACAACAATATAAATGCATACTTTTAAATAAAATTGGATGCTATCTCTTCAAATCAAGTTCAGTTGAATGAAATGTACAACTTTTTGTAAACTGAGTCAGATATTTTTATAAAACATTTATAAAAACAGGCAATATCCAAGTCAGCCTTCTTGCTGAAGGTCCTCTTTCCATGTTTAACAATGCTACCGGCTCTGGTGAGTTTTATAGTTTCTAATTATATATTAAGTAGATATGCCTATATTTTCTGTCAGTATCTCACTAAACAAATTGTAAAGAAATCGTTTGGGATTTTTACATAATTTCCCTCGTTTTAAGTATAGGTCCTTTAGTATACAAACACCAGAAAAACAAAATGGCTGCTGTATTTACATGGGTGATCTGCAAAACATGATTATTTTGTCAACAAATAGAAAAGAATCTGTCTCCCAGAAATTCAGATTTCACATTTTCTTACCTTTATCCTCAAGTGGGATAAAGCTAAACATGTTTGACTTGCCATCCCTGAAATGGGCTACTTACAGAAGATTATACTTTATTTAATATTAGAGTAGTAGTAGAAGTGAATAAAAAATAGAGGTGGGGGGAGGAGGAGGGAAGCCTGAAGAATGTTCATGAAGGTGAGGTAAGTGTTAAAGGAGTTTATATTAAAGGCCCTAGTAATTATAGTTCTTCATAGTAGTCAGTCTCGCACTGTCTAAACCAATTCATGACTCGCTGCAAAAATAATACAAAGTCTATATGTAGTGACAGCATAAGGTCTTTGTTCTGCCATAGAGACGCACATCTCCACTCAGACAGTGACAGCACAGGGGTCAGGGTCAAATTCAGAGTCCTCTGATGTAGACGAGAATGAACATGTTCTTGATTGCTTTAAGATAAGATGTTTCTGTGTTCCAGATTGTAGCCTAATTATTGTTTTATAGAGTTTTCATATGGTATGTTTGGATAGTTCTAGCATTTTCATGTAGCCGGGATGTCCGTAAATAAATTGAGGGTCTATAATCAATGTATATCCCAAATATATACTTGTGGTTTCAGACATGTCTGACATTTCTGTTGGTTCCGAGTCTTTCCTCTAACATGCATGGCCATTGAGTCAGTGTTGTTGGCACTTGTATAGTATCTTTTTAAACTAGGTGCGGCAGGGATTGAGCATCGTGAGCACACTTCAGAAGAATGCCACCACTCCACCTTCTCATTCAGGTATTTGTAACTCAATGCAACTGCACAGCTCAGGCCAAAGAGGACAGTAAAAAAAGACCATTGTTTTTACAGATAATATACAGTGCACAGTGCATACAGTGTGAATGATTAAGAGGTAGCAATATTGAACGTTCTTCAAATATGGTCTCTGTGAAAAGTTAAAGGTGTTTAAATTGTACCTCGTGTGAAAATTCTGTTGTTTTTCTTTTTCTTTTTAGATATAAAAAGCAATAGAAATTCCCACCACATTTCAAATTCTGTATTGAGTTTAGAAGCATTCTGTGATGGAAATGACAAATTAAATAATTTTACAATAAAATGCGGATTTTGTCTTGTTAATAGCTACAAATTGTTACTATTTTTTTGCGCAATTTGTAGTGAAAACATCGTAATTTCAGAAATCTTTATAGAAATAATTTTCACATAAAATAAATAGTGATTACAAATTGATTTCACTGTTTACTCAGTTTCCAAGACTGTTTTAATGTGACCCTCGTGTAACAAAAATAAATGGTTAATTTAATAAATGTCCCTGGGACATAAAAGTGCCTAGAGTTGAAGAAACACATTTCTTATATGCCTGTCAAGCTAGTGACATTGGATATGTTTTTGTTTTCTGTACATTCCAATATAATTGGTTTCCTCTGAAACAAAATTCACTTTTTACTCTTTTTATAGAACATGAAAACAATGCAAAGTTGAATTTTCTATGCCCATTTCTGATTTAGTTTAGTGGTTTAGTGCTGGTCACTAAAAGGACAGTTGGTCGTACAAGGCCAACAAGGAGCCTTTAGTATTATTACCATTGTGCCCTTCATTAAGGCACTTAAACCCAGTTTACTCCAGTGGGATTGCTCTTTAATGATAAAAAGTCACTTCATGAATCCTAAATAACTACTGCATTTTGAGAGCTGCTTCCTTATGAACACGCAAACAGTTGCAGATCCCTTTGGATATGTTGTGTTTAACATGTCCCAGCATTTCTTAAGGCAGTAGTCCTGCTCGGGGCATCTTATATGCGTTCATAACCTGACATGTGTGAGTGAGTTAGATGAATTAGAAACACCCAAAGAATTTAAGAGCCAGAGAACTATTTGTATTCAAGGAAAACAGCACTAAGATCGTTCTGATAAGTCTCTTAAGACAATAGTGCTTGTGTTTCTCAATGAGCACATTTTTGTGAAACTGACCTGATAAGCTAAAGCATCTTTGTGAGGCTTCTTCTGATGTCCTAAAGGAGGAGTGAGGCATGAGGTCTAGCACTGCACCTCAGGCATTTGTTCACTCACATACTACATTCCTTAACCAGCCTAATACTGCTCAACCAACGCGCAGCACAAACACACTTTGACTTAGCCTATTAATTTAGGTGGAATTCAGGTCAACTCTAATTCCAAAACTGTAGTGCATTGCACACTGCACGTATATGCACGGCTGCAGGGTAAACTGAAATATTTCCTTTAATAAAGGCCATAAATTATAACGTTTAGAAAAACTAAATTTAGTTTATAGTAGCTACATAACAAGGGACACGACATTCACATCCGTAATTTACATTTAAATTAGAATCCAAATCGCAAAGCATTTTAGCGATGTAACGGAAATCAATTTTCTTCTTTACTGTGATATAATCGAGTTTTGACATTTTAATAAAAAATTACAAGGTTAAAACATTTTTAAATATACATTTCAAATAGTAAAATAAACATGCATTTTAAAAAAATGCATCAATAACATGCGTTTAAAAAAAAATAGAGCAAGTCACCATGAAACAGAAACATCTGGACTTTTCACTAGTGATGTGAAGAAAGAATGTAGGGCAGGACTTTTTACTATCGAAAACTTATTGGATTGTAGAAAGCGGGCGTTGCAAACTAAATGGATGATTGAATGAAACTCATCTGAAAATTGAACAAGCTTTCAACACTGCTTTACACATCATCAGAGAGAAGTCGTAGTGAAGAGGTCACAATTTGTTTATGTGTGCAGTGATAAATCATTTATATTTACACTATAAAAAAACTACATTTTGATTTCATGACTTTAAATAATCTGGATTCAGTCTGATTTATTGAATAAGTGTTTGTCATTGCTTCATAAAAGCCTACTTATGATTGTTGATAAGTTTACTCAGCATTTTATTGTGCACATCTCCTACTGCATATATTTAGCTTTAGAAGTCAGAATTATCTATAGGTTACACAGGTTCAGTGATCGCACACCATAAAAATTCATGCATAGCTTGTTCTTAGGATCAAAATTAACTAAATTATAGCAGAGATCAAACATTACTAAGAACCATGTCTTTATTGAGTTGAAATAAAAAAAAAATTCATCATACTAAAATGTTTATTTATCATACAAAAACATGAACATACACAGTATGTTTGAAAGACTGGCTGTTACTGTTAAAAGAAACAATGATAAGTTGACATTTCATTCTGCGATGATGAGAATCTCTTGCTCTGCTTCAGTCAGTTCTGTCATCACATTCTCCCTAACCGGAGACATCGGCTCTCCTTTCTTGCAAGCGCTCAGCTTTGGATTGTCCCTTAAACAAGCACATGCACAGACATTTAAATACATTCACATCAAAGCATGTGGCCATTTTGGTCGGTCCTATCATATGGCTTTAAAATATAACACTTATGGACAACTTTCCAAATGCCAAAAAGTAGGAGAAAGAAGCAGTAATCAGATACTTCTCTAGTTTCACCCTCGAACTGACTTCACATTTAACTCTTATGTTGATTAGCCCCTCCCCCTTCAATCCTGCACTGACTCAGGCCCTTATTATTCAACTCGGGCCTGAGCATTGCATAATGGCAATGTATTTCCTTTCATAGTGAGCAGGCACCACCCTTCTCTAAACTACTATATTGACTCTCACTTTACCCAAGCAATTAGTTACACCTATGTTGTTCACATATCAACTGGGTAACAGCACCACTCCCATTAGTTTAGTCTCTTGGTGTTAACAGGTTTATCCCACTACTGCCCCTGCTGGCCACAGGTGGTACTGACAGCCAGAAATAAACCGTAGAAGATGAATTGGACAGTGTGAGGGCTTGCCATCGGCCATGTTGATTCATTTATTTACATAATCACATACTTACACACAGGCTGACTTACTTCTTGAAGCTGAAGGCCCCCCAGAGGCCGCTGATGGTGGCCTGCAGGCCTGGACTGTTCTCATTGTTGACAGTACTCTTTTTCCCACTTGCTTTCTTCCTCAGACCGCTGGGCCTAGCAGGGGCAGAGGTCTCGATTTTACCACCTTTACCCTGGCCACAAGGCTGTTTCCGAGACAACCCTGAAACCTAGAGCACATGTGTAGGAAGTTAGACTGAGGGTGGAGGTGTGGGGAAAAATCATATCAATGTTTAATTCCCCCCCACTCCCACAATCTACGTTGTAAGGAAATGGAAATGCAGACTGTGGTTTTGGGTCATGATTAGACGGACGTGCCTTTGTTCTGTTCAGAGCAGGTTTCGGCTTGTCTGTGGGAAAACTGCTTGGGCTTTTGGAGCCATCTGAATCTCTCTCTTTTTCCTTTGACAAGAATAAAAAACCCAGAAATAACTGATAAATGGTCAATGATAAAATTCAATACTATTTTGTTTAAATAAATTACAAATAAAACACTAAAAAGGAAATTGATCAATTAAATGCTACAAGTAAATTGCAGTCATTACAACATTATAATATACAGTATAAAAACGAATATTTATTGAGATGTGCTAAACACCACATTGAACTGTAATTGAATTATGGAGTTTTTTTTTTTTTTTTAAAGAAACTGAGCATTAGATGACAGAAAAGTTATCTTAAATATAAAATCTATAAAAACAGCAAATGAGCATGCATAATTAAAAATCCAATCCAATATACATATATCATGCATCCCTAATATTAGAATTAGGGGTGTCCCCGACTAAGGATTTACATAGTCGAATCAGAATTGCCGAATCTTGCTGATATTTGACTGATAGTGGAATCATGTGTGCTGGGGGTAAAATATATTACCAAGAGTCAAGTAGTCAGACATTCGACAGTCACGTTAACACACAGGGAAAATGTGTAACGACGCCTCGCAGATACAAATAACGTTTTATGTTTTGATTAATAGATAGTTAACATTGGTCGGCCGCATATCATGTTGTTTATTTCTTATCAGAGCTGATGAAACTGAAGATTTGTACTAAATAAAACCAAATAATCCACACATAAGATGAAATCAACAGATGCAAGAAGTATTCGATGAAGTCCGTGTGCATGTTTACTCTAATTGTATAGAGATTTTCATTATCTTTCATTGATTTTGAAGCATATATCTGCCACATAAAACTCCATGCAATCACATAAATATGAGCTGCCGCTCAAACAGCCCTGAACAAAAACAAACCTTTTCATTTTCTCCAAACACAAATATGCATTGGATAGTTTGCCAGATCTGTTTCACCAATATGACAGTGAAGATAATATCTCTGGTTTTTCCGTGGGTGCTCAGCCATTCGGCGCCTACGTTCACAGCAACCAAAAATCAAATTAGAACTGGCTGAAATGTTTTGAAATTTTGTACCCTACCTGACCGAAAAAAAAACATTTAGTCTTTCACTCTGCCTGTGTCAATTTGAGTCTTGTTAAAGATTTAAATCCCTGTCGGTCATGGATCACGGAAAGTGAAACTTAAATCTGTCACAGGAGTGGTTGGATTTATTCACGCACGTAAAAAATATTCTTTAAAAGCTTCTTTCTTTTCACATTCTTATTTACAGCATTATCGTAATAGGCTGTATATTAACTTATTGGGAGAAAACCGGTAGTTTAAATCATTGAACACCCCCATATAGCCAAAATAGCATGATCCTCGTTTCGTAACACCTCTGCGAATATTCGACTGTGATTGGCAGTCGAATCAGGCTCACCCTATCGAAGCATCGAATCTTCGACTATTCGGGGTCACCCCTAATTAGAACTAAGTAAATTGTTGTAAATTACTATACTATAATTAAGACATTTAGCAAGCACCTTAAAGGGATAGCTCAACCCAAAATGAAAAATCGTCATAATTTACATCATTTTATCTGCAGAACTTAAAAGAAGATGTAATGGTAACCGACCAGGGCTGTGTTTCCCAAAAGCATCGTACGCCTAAGTTGATCGTAGCTCCATTGGTTTCAATGGGTCTATGATGTACTTAAGCTTACGATGCTTTTGGGAAACGCAGCCCAGTTTGGTTACCATTGATTCCATTGTATGGGGGAAAAATAGAGAGACAATGACGGTGAGTAAATGATGACAGCATTTTCATTTTTGGGTGAAATATTCTTTTATGGTTGACAGTATCAAATATGAATGGATTTTCTCACCAGTGTTAATTTAGTCAATGAAGATGACGATTATTCGAATATTCGTTAACGAACATTTTTTCTGTGACTAAGACGAGACGTTCACGAGCTAAAACTAATATCTGATGATAAAAACTATGACGAAATTTATGCCTCGTCTTCGTTAACAAGACGAGACGGGACTATAATGTTATTTGAGGACTACCGGACATTCAAAATACATCCTATAGGCTACTGTCTTGTCCTTCAAAATGTGCGTCCCTGTCATTGGATTGCAATCGGATAAGGGGCGTTTGCATATCTAGTCTCAGTATGGCAGCCACAGTGGATGGATAGTAGGGCTGCACGATAAATCGCATGCGATATTTAACGCGCATCTTATCAGTAAAGCCGGTTCTGTAATCAGCGGTAAATCTCCATCACCTGCGGGCTTTCACATTGAGCAGC
>NW_015554160.1:342957-343622 GCF_001515605.1 Sinocyclocheilus anshuiensis
CAGCTCGTCAGTGAACAACGGCTCTGTGTAGTTAATGCTGCTCAATGTGAAAGCCCGCAGGTGATGGAGATTTACCGCCGATTACAGAACCGGCTTTCTGACAAGATGCGCATTAAATATATCGCATGCGATTTATCGTGCAGCCCTAATGGATAGGCTACCAAAATGCGAACTAGCGATCTGAAACAATGGCCTCAGCACCCGAAGGGGTAGGGCAGTGGTTCCCAATCCTGGTCCTGGAGAACCCCCAACATTGCACATTTTAGATGTCTCCCTATTCAAACACACCTGATTTAGCTCATTAGTGAAGACTCCAAGACCTCAAATGTGAGTGTCAGATAAAATAGACACCAAAAACGTGCAGTGTTGGGGGTTCTCCAGGACCAGGATCAGGATTGGGAACCACTGGGGTAGGGATCAGGTGACCAGACGTCCCGTTTTTCCCGTGAGTCACAATTCGTTGTCGATTAACTTAAAGCTAGTGAAGGTGGGATAGGCGGAATCGTGCTGATAGAAGTGCTTTCTCTTGCGCACGCTCCACTTCTTCAGTTCTCAGTGCTCAAATACACACA
The DNA here is from genome assembly GCF_001515605.1 of Sinocyclocheilus anshuiensis. Lineage (NCBI taxonomy): Eukaryota > Metazoa > Chordata > Actinopteri > Cypriniformes > Cyprinidae > Sinocyclocheilus > Sinocyclocheilus anshuiensis. The sequence goes on from NW_015554160.1 coordinate 343,530, forward strand.
CAGCAGTCCAAATGTCTATCGTGTAGAGTATCTCACGTAAATACAGTTGGTTATGGATTAAGTGAACGTAAACAGGTGGGTGAAAACTGAACA